>NW_007733815.1:99873-101750 GCF_000696425.1 Galeopterus variegatus
AGTGAGCGGGAACCGGTCTCCACATGGGATCCGAACCCTCGGCGGGAGCGCCACCGCACTCGCAAGCGGCACACTCTCCAGTGCGCCACTGGGCCGGCCCTCAAATTTCTTATATAAACTAGAATGCTCTTTCATCAGATCTTCCTGAAATAAGCAGAAATTGTGTGACAAGATGGTATGAACACTGAACTGGGAAGTCAGGAGGGCTGGTTCCAATACCAAACCTTGTGTAACTTTGAGCAAAATTCTTCTTATCTCTGGGTATCATTCTCTTCATATGGCAAATCAAAACTTAAAAAACTGTTGTGATTGGACTGGTATACACCCTGAGTGCCTGCCACCTCTGGAAATCTCTTTGGACAAATTAGCTAGTTCATTGTCATATATAGATTTTCAGAGATAGACTTCCATGCTTTAGATTTGGAGACCACAGCTCTTTGGACCAGGAACCACCCTGGACTCAAAGAGCAGCCATATAGAAGGTGGCTGGTGACCTCTGTCCAAAAGGGAAAGGCACTACTGGATGTTCTCCCTGGCCACAGATCCCCTTCCCCTGCTGAAGTCACTCTCCATACCACACTGTATGTGGCAACTAATTTTTTTTTTGTCAATATTATTTATTTTCTTTTTTCTTAATTTTATTTTTTCGATATACAATGAGGTTGATTATTGTGGCCCATTACCGAAACCCCCCTCCCTCCTCCCTCTCCTCCCTCCCACCCAACAATGTCCTGTCTGTTTGCTTGTCGTATCAACTTCAAGGAGTTGTATTGTTAAGTCTTCTCCCCCCCACCCCACCCCCGATTTTTTTGTGTGTGTGTGAATTTATTTATTTATTTTTAACTCCCACCAATAAGTGAGAACATGTGGTNTCTTCCCTTCTTTCTATCCTTGTTCTCTGGCCTTAGATCAGCCCTGTTTCAGCTAGAAAACTGCCAGGATAACCAGGACAACACTGAGTCACCATATCATTACCATGGAAAATATCTAATGAAAATATTTCCATTCTGAGAAGGTTTAGGATACTTAAACTGCCTCCTTACTTTGCATATGAAAGTGGGTGAGAAAATTAAGTCATTTCCACAAATTGATGTTTTACAAGAATAGAGGGAAAAAAATACTGTGTTATATATACATACTAAACAGTTTTCTAGGCCCTTTACATACAT
Source organism: Galeopterus variegatus (assembly GCF_000696425.1). Lineage (NCBI taxonomy): Eukaryota > Metazoa > Chordata > Mammalia > Dermoptera > Cynocephalidae > Galeopterus > Galeopterus variegatus. The sequence goes on from NW_007733815.1 coordinate 101,043, forward strand.
AATCTTTTTTAATCCTCATACTATTGTAGGTATTATTATTCCCATTATAATGATTCAGAAGTAAAAGATAACATTCCAAAGGACACCCAGATAGTAAGCAGCAGAACTGACTCCAGGTCATGCTCTTTTGTCTATAGCACATGTCTTCTCAGGTCCGATAAAAAGTCAGTCTTGAGTTTTGATCTTCAAGCAGCCTAAAACATGAAACCTGGGATGAGAGTGTTAAATTATGAGCCCTTGTCTTTGAGGCAAGCCATCCTCAGCTCCCTTTAGTGGAGAGGGTTCCTGACAGTTTTGCAGTGAAAGGCAGAGGAAGATAATTTTGCCTCTGCATCCTCTGTAGCAAAGACAAGAACACGCTGGTGAGAGAGAGGCCCTGATAGCCCAGGTTGGCTGTCAAGGAGTTAAGAACAAAATGGTGGCCTGAAGAGATGCCTCAGCCCCAGTGAGAGGCCAGTCACGGTGCCATTAGGAGAAGAAATATATTTCCCTTTGGTCATGGCACTGCTGTTTTGTTCATGACATTATCTTTCCCTTAAATCTAGCCCAAAGCAGCAGCAATTCAAATATCCTTCCTTTGAGAAAGGGAGAAAATTGTAAAGGGCCACAAAAAATGTTTACATTGTGTAATGATAAAAAATATACATATATCCTTCCTTTCTGAGATCTTTCATTATGACAAACTCCAAAGGCTCATTCAAATTTCTT
>NW_007733815.1:103441-104100 GCF_000696425.1 Galeopterus variegatus
TGGGGCTCAACTTCTTTATCCTTAAATGTAGTTAGGAATATAAAGTTGCTCTGAGAATTAAGTAAGAAAATATATGTAAAATCCCTAGTATAGTGCCTGACACTTAGAGGGTCACAGAATGTTTTAGCAATTATTTTGTTATTAATTAATACTGTTATTATTTTTCTGGATCTCAGTTATGGACATTGCTCTAAATTTAACCAAATGCTCTCTCCTTTATTCTTCCTACACTTCTTAGGACATCACTACTCCTAAGAATTCAATTCTTAAATTTATGTCCCCAAACCCTATCTCTTTCTTAAGAGATTCAAATGCAACATAAAACCCAAAGTTATCTTTCTTGCTTAAAACTGGCTCCTTCTCATTGCATTTTGTTCTCAATTGTACCTCTATTGTCAAATAACGCCTAGATTCGGATCTTGAGTCACATTTATCTCCTCCTAATGCCATATTAGCCAAGATTGCCAAATCTTACTCCCTTAGGTTTATCCATTCTTTTCCATTATTTAAGCTCATCACTCTGTAGCTGAACAATCATTGAGCTCCTATGAGGCATCTTATCTGTAGTTTGCCTTCTTTCTAATCCAGCCTGCATTCTACCTACATCGTGCTCAATAGCTTTCATTATTTCCCTGATTCCTCTCCTCCAAAATCTGCCA
>NW_007733816.1:0-7535 GCF_000696425.1 Galeopterus variegatus
ATTTTGTCTCCTCATAGCTCCCCAGTCCATCTACTTCTCCTTCACTGTAACTACCACCCTGGTCCATGCCATCATTATATCTGGTTGCCAAACTGGTCCCTGAGGTCCACACTATCCTCAACACAACAGCCACAGTGCTTACTTAGAACACAATTCACATCAAGTCTCCTCTCTGCTTAAAACCCTCCAGTGACTCAGGATAAAAGATCACGTTTTCCTCCCAACAGGGCCTTGCCTGGTTAGGTTCCCAGCCTTATCCCACATGACAGTAAATTTTAAAGGATTCAAATTACACAAAGAATGTTCTTAAACCATCATGGAATTGAATTAGAAATCAGTCACAGAAAGATGTGTATAAAAGCTCTTCAAACTACACAACACACTTCGAAATAAGCCATGGATCAAAGAAGTAATCACGAAGGAAATTAGGCAATTTTTGAACTGAGTGAAAATGGGAAAATGACATATCAAAATGTATGGGATGAAGCTAAAGCAGTGATTAAAGGAAAATTTATATCATTAAATGCTTACATTAAAAAAAAGTCTCAGGGGGCCGGCCCGTGGCTCACTCAGGAGAGTGTGGCTCTGATAACGTCAAGGCCATGGGTTTGGATCTCATATAGGGATGGCCGGTTAGCTCACTGGGTGAGCGTGGTGCTGACAACACCAAGTCAAGGGTTAAGATCCCGTTACCTGTCATCTTTAAAAAGAAAAAAAAAAGTCTCAAATGAAATACCTCAGCTTCCCAGCTTCCAACTTAAGAAACTAAAAAATGAAAAAAAAAAAAAAAGAAAGAAAGAAAGAAAAATAATAAACCAGAAAAATCAGAGAAAGAAAAGCAATAAAGAAAATCAATGAAACCTAAAGCTGGTTCTTTGNACAGGGTGTGTGGTCTCTGCTCAGCTTCCACCTCCTGTGCTGGACTTCTCCCTGTTCTGTGCGCTCTGGCCTGGGCTGCTGGGATGTGCCGAGGCACTGCAGAGCGTGTGGTCTCTGCAGAGCTTCCCCTTCCCCTGCAGGATGTCTCCCTGCTCTGTGCGTGCTAGGCTGGGCCTGGGATGGAGCCGGGTGGTGGCAGTGAAGCCTACCTGCTGCTATAGGGTGTGTGGACTCTACGGAGCTTCTATCTCCCTTGCTGGACGACTATGTGCTCCGTACGCATTGGGCCGGGCTGCTGGATCGCGCAGCAGCAGTGTGGTCCCCGTGGAGTTCCTGCCTCCCCTGCCGGATGTCTCCCTTCTTCGAGCGCACTAGGCCAGGCTGGGAATGGAGCAGGGTGCCTGTGGCGAAGCCTATCTGCCGGATCGTGCGATGGCAGCCCCGCGGGGCATGTGGTCTCTGCAGAGCTTCTGCCTCCCCCGCTGGATGTCACCCCGTTCCATAAGCACTTGAAGTTATGTTTTTATAGTTTAAATTGGTTGATTTGTGGGAGAGAGTGACGCTAGGGACCGTCTATTCCGCCATCTTGACCGGAAGCCCTAAAAAATAAAGTTTCTGAGGCTGGAAAGTCCAAAGTCCAAGGAACACACTGGTGGTGGTCTTGGTAGTGGCGACAATGACCCAGGGGCCTCACGTTGATAGATGGCAGAAGCAGAGAGAGCAGAGAGACCCCATCCAGTTGTTATCTTTCAAGATGAAGGTGCAGAGCGTGACTGGGTTGGAAACAAAGCCAGAGAGGGCAGGAGCCAGAATGAAGGGCAGCTTGGTTTGATGCCGGGAGACCCCCGAGTGCAGATTTCGTCACAGCCTAAAAAGGTTCATGTCCTCTGGCTGGTCAGTGACCAGGGAGCCCAGGAGACGGTGCTGCCCCAACCCAAGACCTGTATGTGGAAGGATGAGGGCGTCGCCCCCTGCCCTTTCCTGGGACCAGCCTTTCCCTGGGGAGATGCATCCGGCACTCATAGGCTTCTTGGGGTCTGGCCATGCCGAGCTGAAATGGGCACCCTCCACGCTGGCCGGGCCTTCCCACGATGGCCCCTGGTGTGAGCTGGCACTGTGGGCGCCCTCGCGCTGCAGGCGGGGACCAACTCCTGGCTGTGCCCTGCAGTTTCTCCATAATGGTCTCCTACTATGGGCTGGTGCTGGACCTTCAGAGCCTGGGGCGTGACATCTTCCTCCTCCAGGCCCTCTTCGGAGCCATAGACTTCCTGGGCCGGGCCACCACTACTTTCCTGCTCAAGTTCCTCGGCCGCCGCATAATCCTGGCCAGCTTCCAGGCCATGGCTGGCTTCTCCATCCTGGTCAACGTGCTGGTGCCACAAGGTGAGGCGGGCAGCTGAGCGGGTGGCAGCCTGGGGCACCATCTCCCCTGCCCACCCCCCTGCACTGCCCATAGGCCTCCTTGCCTTCTGCTGGCCCCAAGGAGGTGTGTTTTGGGGGCCACAGCCACTGGGTACCATCTCTGCCCAGATCTGTGACTGTCACAACCTCTGCCACCTCATCTCAGGAATCTAATCACCCCCACCAGCCCCATCCATTTTCCTGATGAGGAAATTGAGATTCAGAGAGGAGAAGCCAGGTGCCCAAGTTCCCCCAGCTAGTAAGTGACAGAGCCAGGGCTTGGACTTGTCAGGGGAGGAAGTGCCTGGAAAGCTAAGGGGGAAGGAGGGAGGGAGAAAAGGAGAGTGGGGGGGGGAGAGAGAGAGAGAGATTCTCGCTTGTTAAATGAGCAAGAATCATTTGTGTGCAGAGAGCTGGGGATGCTGCCAAAGGCCCATCTTACTGTTTTCCTTCTGAATGAGGCTGCGATGCCCTGGAAAACCCTCTCATGTCTCCTTTTGTCACTCAGGGCGGGAGATGGGAGGGGACAAAGACATGCGTCCTGCGGTGGCAGCAGAGCCAGGAGGATGCCCTGTAGCCAGTGGAAGGTGTGCCGGGGGCCCTGCAGGTCGCAGCCTGAGCCCAGACTCTGAGCAGTATGCAGCTCTCCAAGAAAATGTCTAAAGACAGGCCTTTCCATGGGAACCGTACTTGACAGTTTATGAGACCCTGCATAACAGTGTGTGGGAAAGGGAAGCCAAGGCTCAGGCCATGGCCAGAGAGTGACCCAGACCTCGGCTTCCTGGCCAAGGATCTGCCATTCACCCACTGGTGCCCACAGGCAGGTGGAGGGGGCATGAGCAGCTTCTGGGGAGTGGATGCCCCTGCTGTGTGCCTGGCACGGCCTGCCCTCTCCTTCACATCAAGAAGCGCCTCAGGACCTGAGGAGCTGCAGGGGCCAGGCCTCAAGGGCTACCCTCAGCTGCACCCAAGCTCACCGTCCCAGACCTGGCAGAGTTTCTGCCCTGTGCCTCACCCTGGCAGCATGCCATGATCCCTCCGCCTGTTCCATGGTCCTGGGTGGCCTGGCACTGAGTCAGCACTGTGGGGACTTGCTGGAGAACCAGCCCCTCTGCTCCAGCCATCTGGGGAGCCTCTCGGGCAGATCCCACTTCCTCTGCCTCCTTTCTCTACCCAGATTTGCAGACTCTGCGTGTGATCTTTGCAGTGCTGGGAAAGGGATGTTTTGGGATAAGCTGCCTCTCGGGCAGATCCCACTTCCTCTGCCTCCTTTCTCTACCTAGATTTGCAGACTCTGCGTGTGATCTTTGCAGTGCTGGGAAAGGGATGTTTTGGGATAAGCTTGACCTGCCTCAGCCTCTACAAGACTGAACTCTTCCCAACTCCACTGCGGTAGGCTGGGCTGCAGGCCACAACAGGGAGGGGCCACCAGACCTCTGGGTAGGGCGAGGAAGGGACACCCCAGGAGGTCCAGCGGGGAGGACAGGGGAGGGACTGGCACCCAGGGGCACACAGCCAGGGCTGGGCCAGGAGCCTCCTAGAACAGACCCTCCCCAGAGGGTCTAGACTCGGAGGCACAGGAGGGCCCTCGGGGGCATCTAGGCCTGTGTTTTGAGGCTGTTTTGAGCCACAGAACCATTTGTTTAGGTGAAATCTTAATAAGAACCCTGATAAGGAGACCAAGAGCTGCCCAGGTGGTAGAGGGACCCCCAATCCACTTCTTACTCCCTTCCTGCCCCAAGAGAAGCCCGAGTCACCTCATCAGGACCCCAGGATTCCGTGAAACACAGTAGAAAGTCAGTGGTCCTGAGCCTCACCATCCCCACATGTGAAGCTGGGTAAACTGAGGCTCAGACTGAAGGACTGACTCAGCAGAGGGTAGGACCGGACCCCGCTCGCCAGGCTTCAGCCGGTGTTCTTCCCACCACTATGGTACTCACCCACCACTCATTTGTCCCTCCTTTCATTCATTTATTTTTTCTGCAAACATTTATTGATTTTGTTGACATTATATGGAAAGCCTGAGCTGGTGCTCGGTGGCCTACAGGTAGCACTGAGAAGCCCCTAAATTACCTATGAGTGAGAATGAGCTGGGCCCTAGAGAGGTCCCCTGAAAAACTAGATGGGAAAATCCGGTAGGCTCCGTGGAGGAGGTGACATCAGGGGAGGCCTTGAGGAGGGCAACGCCTGCAGCCCAGCTGTCCCTCCCCTGGCACCCCTGGGCTCAGCCAAACTGTCCTCCCGCCACAGTAGCTGCGACATGGGTCTGGAACCTCCCCTCCCCCCACAGGATGACAGCAGATGGCTTGCTGCAGTCGGTAGGCCGGCTGGGAGCTATGATGGGTCCCCTGATCAGGATGACCCACCAGGCCCTGCCCCTGCTGCCTCCGCTCTCCTACGGAGTCATCCCCATCGCATCCAGCCTGGTGCTCCTGCTTTTCCTCCCAGAGACCCAGGGTTTTCCACTCCCCGACACTATCCAGGACCTGGAGAGCCAGTGAGTGACCCACGGCCACCCTGGGAGTGGGGCTGGGCTTCCTCTCGGGCTGGGACGGAGACGGGCCTGGGCTGCCCAGGGCAGAGGCACAAGCTCTCAAGCCTTGTGTTTCTGAAGCCATTTCATCTTTACAACAACCCTGCCAGGGTGGTATTCCTATCCCTGTAGACAGATACAAGAGCCGAGGCTCAGAGAGATGAAGTGACTTATCCCAGGTCTCACAGGTAGAAGGTGACCGTAGCTCAGGCAGGAAAACGTAACAGCAGAGGGGTAGGCTCGGCAGCCAGACTGCCTGGAACTGGGCTGTGCACTCCTCTGGGCAAGTTACTTAACCTGTCCTACCAAAATGGACACGAGAAGACACAGACAGTCTCAACTGTCCTGGTCAAATCTGCCCACAAAGAATTCCAGGCCCAGACAGAGCAACAGGTGAGGTCTCTCCAGCCCTTGGGGAAAACACAGTGCCACCTCACATCCGTTCCAGGGGAGCAGGACGAGAGATCTCCCCGACCTCATTTTATAGCCAGGATCGCCTCTGCACGCCAAAAATACCCCAACAACAAAACAGCCTGGCGCACAGAGATGTGCTCAGGTTTGAGTGAGTTATCGTATGAAGGCACCCAGGACACTGGCTGGCCCGCAGCAGGTGCTCTGCACGTGTGGCTGTGTGGCCTGGGTGCAGGGGTTCACAGGGACTCCTGAAGCTGGGCAGGAACCAAGGCCATGATAACAGTGACAATAATAGTGATACATTATTGTTTTAATATAGCATCTTATTTAATTTAATTACTACAACAACCCCACAAGGTGCTGTTATGGTCCAATTTCACTGTTGAGGAAATCGAGATGCAGAAAGGTTATGTAACTTGCCTAAAGGCTCCTGGCTGACAAGCAGGGAGACTGTGACTTAATTTATTCTTTATTCCATTCATTGGTGTTGTGCACCCACCATGTGTCAGGTGCTGTCCTGTGCTTTGAGTACACAGTGGGGAATGAAACGCTAGTGTCCTAGAGCTTACACTCCCTCCAGGCCCAGGTGTGCAGCCTTTTCACCACATATCACTGCTCTCTCTCTGGGTTATTCTAGGAAATCAGCAGCAGCCAGAGGTGGTCAGCGTGAGGTGGTCATTACAGAAAGCACCTGGTTCTAGAAACTCTGCCTACATGGAGCCCCTTTGGCCAAAGACCCCTGGGGAAGGAGTTGCTTCTTCTCCAATCAGAAGGTGGAGGCGAGCTGGGCAACCTGGAGGGCTTGGCTTGGCAGGGCCGGGCAGCCATGGCTGAGTGGGCAGCGGGCCATCTGCTGTGGCTGAAGCTGCCTCCACTGCTCACTCCCACTCTCCCTATGCCAGTCAGATCCTCTGCCATACCCCAGCCCGACAGGAGCCTGCAGCAGGTGGCCACACCCAGCCTGGCTGCTCTCGGTTCCACATGATTAAGATGGGTCCTCTCCTTTTCCCTACCAGGCTCACATCTTCACACCTTCACTCAGCCACCCCAATAGGAGATTGAGGTTCCAATCTCATCTGCAAAAAGGGAATGATCGAGAATTTACTTCCCAGGGTGGGTATCAGGGTTAATTAATCTTAGCACAAGCCAGAGTTCAACAAATGGAGCCTGTTAACAGAGCCTCCAGGTACAGGTTGTGCCCTGCCCGAAGGCACCCAGCTAGGGGGGCACATGGGGGCCGAAATCCAGCCCAGGCCATCCTGGCCCAGCCACCTACACTAATAGGGGCTGTGTCCACTCCAAGAAAGGAGCTGTTTTAATCACCTCCTATTTACCCAGTGGTGAGGGAGGGATTTCTGCCCTATAGTTATGGGGATGGCCAAACACACGACTCCAAACACTGGATGGATGAGTTTGACATCAGCTTATGACTCACATGTACTCACAGCCTGGGGAAGACGACAGGCCCGCCGTGCAGGGCCACATAGGAGCAGCATGAACAACCAGGGGCTGTGGGAGGCCGGCTTTGTAGTATCAAAAGGGCGAGGTGGCTCCTGGTTTCTCAGGAGGCTGTGATTGGCTTGGTTGAATAATTCTTCAGGTTAGCAGGGAAGTGAGCCCCACTAGGGCAGGGATAACAGGACCTGCACGTGGTCTCCTCAGTAAGGAGGGTCGTTGGGCCAGGGGACCTTACCCATGGGAGCAGAGTGCGGAGAGAGCTTGCAGTTAGGCCACCCAGGACCCTCTTTCTTCACCAGATGTTAGGGCAGCACACAATATTGGGCCTTCGTTTTAGGCTTTATACCACAAAAAATAAAGGTTTTGTACCCTTTGTTGTTTGTCTGTCTGGAGGGGACACCTTTTCCTAATTCACACAAAGACCCTCCCTGTGCAAATGGCAGCCCAGGCTACTGAGACTATGGAATGATTGAGGCTGACTGTCTATTTTAGAGGTGAGGAAGCTAATGCTTAGAGAGGTGGAGTGATGTGCTCACAGTCACACAGCTGGACCCAGCCCTGACACCCAACCCAGGGTTCTTTCCGGTGCCTTAGTCTCCTAACCCTTATCTCAACCCCTCTATGTCCCATTATCTGTACCTATATCACAAAATAACCCCCTCACTCTTCCCTGGAGATCCATACCCTTTAGACAGCTGCCCGCTTGACATTTGGATGACTCAGGGAAACCACAAGCCCCAGGGCCTCCTGGTTTACCTCTCTTATATCCGATGCACACCTAGTCAATCCATTTTGTCTCCTCATAGCTCCCCAGTCCATCTACTTCTCCTTCACTGTAACTACCACCCTG
>NW_007733816.1:8362-9550 GCF_000696425.1 Galeopterus variegatus
AGAAAAATCAGAGAAAGAAAAGCAATAAAGAAAATCAATGAAACCTAAAGCTGGTTCTTTGAGAAGGCCAATGAATTTTATAAACCTCTAGCCATACTGATAAGGGGGAAAAAAAAAAAAGAAGACACCCATTACCCATACAGGGAATAAGAGAGGAAGCATCATTACATATCCTACAGACATTAAAATAATAATAAGGGGATATTATGAGCAATATTTTACCAAAACATTTGACTACTTAGATAAAACTAACAAATTTCTTGAAGGACACAAACTATCACAGCTCACTCAAGAAGAATAGATAACATTAGTATCCCTAAATGTATTAAATAAATTGAATTTATGGTTTAAAACCTTTCCACAGAGAAAACTCCAGGCCCAAATGGCCACACTGGTGAATGCTGCCACACCTTTAAGCGAGACATAATAGCAATTCTACACAAAATGTTCCAGGAAATTAAAAAAGAGGTAACACTTCCCAACTCATTCCATGAGGCCAGCATTATGCTGATATGCATACCAGAAAAAAGCATTATAAGAAAAGAAAACTATAAACCAATGTCTTTTATAAACATAGACACAAAAATTTTTAACAAGCATTTAGCAAGTTAAATCCAATAATATATTTTTTAAAACTGGGCAATACACCATGGCCAAGTGAACTTTATCCCCGGAATGCAAAGTTGGTTTAACATTTGAAAATCAAGGTTAACAAACTAAATTATTAACAAATGGAAAGAGAAAAACCATACGTCATCTCAACAAATACAGAAAGAGCATTTGACAAAATTCATCATCCATTTCTGATAAACAGCATTCAGCAAACTAGGAATACCAAGGAACTTCCTCAACATGTTAATGGGCATCTATGCCCTAGATAGGGCATCCTGTTACCATAGAGGTTACATCCTACTTAATGATGAGAGACTATGCGCTTTTCTCTTAAGATCAGGAATGAGGCTAGGATGTCCACTCTCACCACTTCTATTCAACATTGGTCCTAGTCAGTGCAACAAAGCAAGAAGAATGAATGGAAGACATACAGATTAGAGAGGGAGACAGAAAAGTGTCCTTTTTTGCAGATGATATAATAATCTGTATAGAAAATCCTAAGGAATCTACAAAAATGTTACTGGAACTAATTAATGGATTTAGCAAAGTAGCAGGATACTAGGTCAATGTACAAAA
>NW_007733816.1:10420-14696 GCF_000696425.1 Galeopterus variegatus
AAATAGAGAGATATACAATGTTCATGAAGTGGATTACTCAATATTACCAAGATGTCAATTTTCCACAAATTAATCTATGGATTCAATGTAATCCCAATCAAAATGTCAGCAGATTTTTGTATATAAGTTGAAAAGTTCATTCTAAAATTTATATGAAAATTCAAAGGACCTAGATTAGCCAAAACAACTTTGGAAAAAAAAGAACAAATTTGGAGAACTTTTGTTCAATGTATGAGAATTGAGAGTTCAGAATGAGAGCCATGCATATATGATTGATTGATTTTCAGCCAAGATGAGAAATCAATGAAATGAGGAAAGGATAATCTTTTCAACAAACAATGCTGGAACAATTGGATAGCCATATACAAAAAAAAGAAAGAAAAAGAAGAGTAAAGGAGAGAGAAAGGAAGGGAGAAGGAAAGAAGGAAGGAAGGAAACAAGGAAGGAAAGAGAAACTCAACTCTAAATCACACCATATACAAAAATTAACTTTAACTGTATCAGAGACCTAAATGTAAGAGCTAGAATTATAAAACTCCTAGAAGAAAACAGGAGAAAATCTTTAGCAAGCTTGGGTTTGGCAAAGATTTCTTAAATAGGACATAAAAATATGAACTATACAAGAAAATACTGATATATTGGACTTCATAAAAACTAAAAACTTCTGCTTCCCAAAAGACAATGTTACAAAAATGAAAAGGCAAGCCACAACCTTGGAGAAAATATTTGAAAAGTCTATATCTGACAAAGAACTTCCATCTAGAAAACAGAAAAATCACAACTCGACAATAAAAAGACTATCTAGTTTTTAAAAAGAGCAAAAGGTTTGAACAGATGCTTCACCAAAGAAGATATACAAATCGCAAATAACACATGAAGAGATGATCAACATTGCTAGGAAAATGCAATTTTAAATTTAAAAACACAACAAAATACCACCACAAACCCACTAGCAGAGCAAAAATGCAAAAGACCAAATGTTGGCAAGAATGTGGAACAACCGTGGGAATGTAAAATACAACAACCACTTTTGGGAAAGAGTGCAGTGGTTTCTTAAAGAGTTAAACGTACACCCACATATGACCCCGGCGTTCCACTCCTGAGTATTTGCCAAAAGAAATGGGAGCTACACGAAGATTTGCACATGAGTGTGTATAGCAGCTTTTATTTGCAATTACCCGACAACCCAAATATCTATCAACAGATGAATAGATAAATTTTGGTGCATCCTTATAATGGATACTTTTTATTTAAAATTGATATATTTATATAAAATTCTACATATATAAAAGTCCAGAAAATGCAAACTAATCTATAGTGGCTAAAGCAGATCAGTGTCTGCCCGAGACTTGGGCAGGGGAAGAAGGGAGGGTGACAAAGCAGCACAGGGACACTTTGGGGGACGGGGGGGTTGTTCATTCTGTTGATCATGAAGATGATTTCACAGGTGTACACATACGTCAAAAACCCTTTAAACTGTACACTTAGGGCCGGGCCCGTAACGCACTCAGGAGAGTGCGGCGCTGGGAGCGCAGCAGCGCTCCCGCCGCAGGTTCGGATCCCATATAGGGATGACCGGTGCACTCACAGCGCTCACTGGCTGAGCGTGGTGAGACTGGTCTCAAAAAGGACAAAAAACAAACAAAAAAAAACTGTACACTTAAGTGCGTGTGGTCACTTATACTCAAGAAAAGTTCTAAATTAAAATTTATAATCAAATTTTAAAATTGTAATCAAACTCTCACGTACCCACTACCTAGCAGAAGAAATCGAGCCTTACAAGTCCTTGGCAGCCCCTGGATGGGCCTCCCCAATCTTATCCTCCACCCGAGGTAACCACTATCCTGAATTCTCTTGTTTTCCTCATAAACGTGCCACCTACTTATATATCCCTCAGCAATATGCTGTGTGCTGACACCAGCATGGGATTCCATGGCCTTCTGCGACTTCCTTCTTTCAACTCAGTGTTACGTGTCTGAGATGCATCCTCATGGAAGGCCGTGCTGTGCAGGCCATGGAGCAGGTACACAGGGGAGGTGCTGCCTCTGGCACTGAGGGGACAAAGAATCCAGGGCGCAGGGGCTGGCAGGGCTGGGAGAGGTGGGGGGAGGATGTGAGTCCTCTCCTGAGGCTCAGAGAGAGGGGCTGAGGTGGGAAAAGAGTGAAGATAGAGCAGATGGGGAAATAGAGTCAGGCTGCCAGGCATGCAGGGGTCCACTTGGGTCTGGCCGTGAACTTACAGTGGCCCCTGTCAACTGGGCTGCACATGTACTTTTTTCAGCCGCGTTTGGCTGCCCAGGGGCAGGCATGGGGTTGTCGGAGAACTGGACGCCCTCAATGCAAGCAATGACTTTAGTAACAGTCCCCAACAAACCTGGCTAGGCCACCTATCCCAACATCACTGATGATACCTACTAGATATTTACACACTTATTTGTTTACCCCCGATATGATGTGGTGAGGAGGATGCGTCATCTCACTGGTCTTCTTTCCCAAAACCCATTACCCCAGTCTAATCATGAGAAGAATATCGGACAACTCAAACAGAGACTTTCTGCAAAATATCTGACCACTACTCTTCAAAACTGTCAAGGTCATGATAAGCCAGGAAAGATGGAGAAACTGCCACAGCCCAGAGAAGGAGACACAGTGAAGAAACGCATCGCAGTGCCCTGGGTTGGATCCTAGGAGGGGAAAAGATGAGTGGGAAAGTGAATGACGCCTGAGTACAGTCTGCTGTTTAGCTAACAGCAATGCTCCCCTGAGGGGCCACTGCAGGGCTCAGCCTGTCCGGTGGGAGACAATGGCCATTCAGGTCCAGCCAGTCATTGCCGTGGAGTTTGTGAGCCCAGAGTTTTTTTAAAATCAGACAGGCCACATGAGGAAACTCCAGCCAGAGCAGCCCAGCCTCCAGCCACTTCCTTCCTCGGGCCCCTCCAGCCAGTCTTCCAAGGTTTGGGGACATCTCTGCAGCAACAGGACCCTTCCCACACCATCTGTGACCCGATAGCCCCCTGCACTGCCTTCTTGACATCTTGACCTCAACACGGCCCACACTGAGCTCTTGACCTTGTCCCCATACCCTAGGCTGCTCCATCTCAGTCAATGGCACCGAGTTCTATTCAGCTGTTAAAGCTGGAAACCTAGGAGTTGTCCTTGAACACTTTCTCTCTCATGCCCACATCACCAAGTCCCATTGCTTCCTGCCCCACTTTGGGTTCAATCCTAAGTCCTTACAAGACCTTTCACCCCACCCCAGCCCCGGGCCCTGCATGACCTGGCCTCACCCCACACCAGCTTCCCCCTCACTCACTCCCCAAATGGTGCTGTGAACTTGGCAGGGCCTGGCTGCCGCAGGGCCCTCGCACATGCTGTCCCCCTGCCGGACTGCTCTCCCCTCGACACTCAGCTCCTTCCCAGCCTCAGGTGTGAGCGCAGAGGCCGTCCTGACCACAGGCTGAGCGGTCCTCTTGACTTCGTTCATCGCCCTCACAGAATCCCTTACAACGTCGGCTGTTGTCAGCCTGTGCACTTGCGGGCCTCTGCCCCCCGCAACTCCCCATACCATGAAGGCAGAAGTGCTTCTGCCTGACTCAGGTACCTTTTTAATAACTGTTTGTTGGATGAACAGACAGATGGATGGATGGATAGATGGACAGACAGATGGACAGACGGACAGATGGATGGATGGACAGATGGATGGGAGAGAAGAAAATGAGGAGGCCAGAGAGCACTGAGTTGTTCAGTTGCCTTTCCATTCCCTTTGCCTCCATCTGCTAAAAAGCTCCAGCATCCTCGGGTTCAGGGAGTACACAGACTCGAGCTCCCTCTCTGGGGTTACAGTGTGGCCAAGAGCCTCCAGGGTCCCCCACCCACCCACAAGGAGCCCTCCCCCAGGCACAGACATCTTAAGGCAAGAGACAAAAAAGACTTCTGTGGGTAGGGGTCCCAGGGACCTCAGGACATGTTTCCTGCCCAGGCCCTCCCTGTCCCATGGCCTCATGCAGAGGAGGCACCATGTTCTTTGAGTCCAGGAAGCTGTGTGGGCCCTCACCGGGCCCACCGGAGCCCGCTCCTGGGAAGCTTCTAGCTAAAATAAAGCAAGCACATCTGTCCCTCTCAGGGGAAGAGCAGCAGGAATTGACATTTGGGGCTTTGTGCTGTGCTATCCTCCTCGTGGAGGAAACAGATCCATAGCAAGAATGAAGCCCTGGACCGGCCCGGTGGCGCACTGGATAGTGCGCCGCTTGGGAAGCGCAGCGGCGCTCCCGTCTGA
>NW_007733816.1:15252-17270 GCF_000696425.1 Galeopterus variegatus
AGGGTTGCGATCCGTTGCCGGACACGGAAAAAAGACAAAAGACAAAAAAAAAAAGAATGAAACCCACAAAGAGAAACAGAAGCAAGGGACAGAGGGTAGATATGCTGAGCCACAGGGCCCCAAGCCCTAAGGGGGCCCCCGAGCTTGTGTGAATTGGCACTCTGTCGGTCACAGCCCAAACAGCCTAGCCATGCGCTGGGTCCGGGGCCTGGTGGGGCGGGGGCGGGGTGCCCACGGGAGCCACTTACTCAGATCCCCTCAGGAGTCAACCCACAGCAGGCCGTGCTGCATCAGGTGCTGGTGGAGCCTGTGGGACCACCTGCCTGCCTGGGTCCCCGAGGAGCTGCCTAATGGAGAATTGCTGCTTTTCCAGCCAGTTAGTTATATGCAGCATCTATAGTCCTAACAGTGAAGAACGGAACTCTTCTCAGGGATAAAACTGCCTTGGCTTAGGAAGATCCCTCAGCTAAGCCACTGGGGGGAAGATGAGGTGCTGAGGACACTTGATCTTGCAGGAGAAACTGCAGAAGAAGAGAGAAGAGAATGATCCTGTGCGAGCAGACCACTGGGCTGGGGAGAAAGCTGAGAAGAGAGTGGGTGGGCAGGACACTGCCTGGTGAGCCAGTGGCTGAGGGTGTCCACAGCAGGGCTGCCCAATACCCTCTGGGGCTGCAGGGCAGTCTTGCCCTCTGCCCCCTGAAACCTGAGGACTTGGGTGGATGGTGCATGTGTGCGTGTACCCGTGTGTATGCATCATGTGTGTCTGCATGCGTACGTGTTTGCGTGCATTCTGTGTATCTGTGTACGGGTGTGCACACATGTGAGCATGTGTGTGTTCATGCATGTATCTGTGTGCACATTGGGTGCATGCACGTGTGTCTGTGTGTACACGTGTGTGTGTGGATGTGGATAAAGGCTGGGGACTTACATTCAGGTTTCGAGGATATAGATCCATCCAGGATAGAGACACAGGAAGAGTCACAAGCCCTGTGGCAGAGAGACCCCAGGGATAGGAAGGAATCAGGACACAGAAGGCCCACCTTTACCCTCACCCCCCAAACCCTCCTGAGTTCTGCTCAATCAGCATGGATGGGGAGTGAGCCAATTGTGTTTAGTTCTCAAAGGTCCAGTTCTCCTGACATCTGCAATATGGGTGTTCTTTTTAGAAAAATATGAGGTCTTTGTTAAAACCACCAAGCATACACCAGCCATGTCTGACAAGATGAATTACATTTCAACCCAGATTTACACCAGCTTCACTGTGTGGCACACAGTTTGGGGCCTTGTCCTTCAAACAACATCTGTGCCTGCCTGATCTGACCTCTGACTCTACACCAACCCCAGCTCCCTACGAACCCTTCTCAAGCGAAGCCTCTGGGGGCTCTCACATGTTTCCCACAGGCCTCCTTGTCAGAAACTGCTGAGAATATTAGCAGCAATACATACAAAGCATTTGCCGCATGCCAGGGACCGTTCTAAGTGATTTATGTAAACTCAGGTATCCTCACAAGAAACTTATGAGATCAGAACTATTATCTCCCTTGTTTCACAGAGGAGGAAACTGAGGCACAGAGAGGTCCAGCAACTTTCCCAAGGCCGTGCAGCTTGGGTAGAGCATGAATTCAAATTCAGACAGCCTGATGCCAGAGCCTGTGTGTATAACCACCGGACAACACTGCCTCTCATTTAGGGAGAATTCATGGGTTTGTCAAAGCCCTGGCCAGCACTGGCTGCTCTGATCTCAGCCTGTGCAGCTTCTCCATCCACAGAAGCAGAAAAGAAAGCTCCTGCTCACACAGTGTGTGCACACTGCCAGCCAAATCCTGCCCCAATGTTTCCGGTGAGATGAGAGGGATTTTGCCAAAATGCACATCACGCCTTCCCCCGCCCTACCCCCAGCTAGATTTGTTCTTGCATTCACTTAAAACCATTCCTCTTAACAACAGGCTGCAATTCACAAAGCCTAAAAGAGATAGCTCTCTCCCAGCCGACCAGGCGTTGCTAAGAATACAGCTAAA
>NW_007733816.1:17461-40148 GCF_000696425.1 Galeopterus variegatus
ACACTGCCTCTCATTTAGGGAGAATTCATGGGTTTGTCAAAGCCCTGGCCAGCACTGGCTGCTCTGATCTCAGCCCGTGCAGCTTCTCCATCCACAGAAGCAGAAAAGAAAGCTCCTGCTCACACAGTGTGTGCACACTGCCAGCCAAATCCTGCCCCAATGTTTCCGGTGAGATGAGAGGGATTTTGCCAAAATGCACATCACGCCTTCCCCCGCCCTACCCCCAGCTAGATTTGTTCTTGCATTCACTTAAAACCATTCCTCTTAACAACAGGCTGCAATTCACAAAGCCTAAAAGAGATAGCTCTCTCCCAGCCGACCAGGCGTTGCTAAGAATACAGCTAAAACCAGCACGTAGCTTCCCCAACAAAGATGCTGGAGTCCTCAAGGAAAGGCTGAGAACCGTGGGAGCCTGCAGCTGGGACGGACCCCGGGCAGAGAGGGTCCCTATGGCACAGGCTCCAGGGAATGGCATGGGGTTGGGGGCAGGATTTGCACCTGGCCTTGTTAAAATGTTCCAGCTGGTCGCTGCCAGCTTCGGGCGAGACCCTCCACAGAACACGGAGTGGTGCAAAGTTCAACCTGTTTGAGCAGATCCCACTTTGACAAGCCCGGTTCTGACGGCTGGTTAACATCTCTCCGTTGAATTTTAACATGGAATATCTTTTTGACACAGCAAGGAGAGCGAAGTCCCTTTAGAGCAGGAAGGCCAGACTTACAGGAGCCGCCAGGCACAGGAAGGGAAGGCAAGCGAAGCCGCCCGCCCAGCTCTCTCCTTGACCTACTTAGAGCACATTTGTTCTTGGGCCGGCAGAACCCCCAGGGCAGGGGGCTTCTGGAAGCTGGGGAGAAGGGTCTTTGCAGGATGCAGGGCCTGTAGTCGGCCACAGCAGCTCACACAAAGGGGCCAATTAAAGCCATCAATATACTCATCCCCAAGCCCTGGCTACCTGCCCCAGCTGGGACGAAGCCAGCAGCCCCACGGCCACCCCCTGTGCCACCCTCCCCACCATGCAGCCTCCATGTGGGCGGTGTGACACACAGGTGGCTGCCCATTGTGGCTCCCAGGGGCTGGCAGATTTCAGACCACAGGAAAATGCATTTTGATTCAAGCAATGCCTGCGAATGCTCTGGGATGATGTTGGGGACAGGAAGAAGGGTCCTGTTGGCTGAGGGCCTGCTGGGCACCGGGCAGGTGCCACACGGAGTGCAGCAGAGATGGACATGGCTGTTCTAAGGGTGACTCCAGAAGTTAGCTTGGGGAAAGGTTGCTTTTTGTCTGAAAAAACCTCTTACTGGGCCTTTTGGCTACACAAGAACAAAGCTAGAATCTGTCCAGAGGGAGAGGAAGCCAAGCTGGCAGATTGGGGAAGTAAAAGGATCTCTTCCCAGGCACCGAGGTCACCAGGACAGCACTTGATCTGGGAGCTGCTGGAGCTAGGGGAAGGGGGCCCTGGGGCTGGGGAGGAGAGGTCCTGAGAGGAAGGAGGCCACGGGGTGCTGAGGCGGGGTGCCTGCCGTGCAGCGTCCAGCGCTCCCTGGCACCCTGCATTGCTACCACAAGCATCCAGCCAAACTGAGCAGTTGGAAACACAGACATTAGAGCTGGACAGACATGGACTGGAGTCCCAGTTCTGCTACAGAGTAGCTGGGTGACCTGGGTTCACCTCTCTGTGCCTCAGTTTCCACAGCTATAAAAATAGGTATAACAATGGTGGTATATTTGATTACAAGGATCATCGGAAGGATTAAATGAGTTAGCACAGGGACACAGGGCATGCTCAGGAAACTGTCGGTGGTCTGTGTGGGCTGGGGCCTAGACCACGTGGTAGAAGCAGCAAAATGGGGGGAAGAGGGTTCCCGGCTGCCTTGGCCTCTCTGAAACACTAGAGAGCCATCTAAGGCTCCGAGCAAGGGGTGGCTAGCTGGACGCTGGCAGACCCCTTCAAAGGGACCAACCCAGAGCCTCTTCCCCGGAGCACTATTCCTTCTCAAAGAATCCAGCCCACAGAGATGAGGGAAGGGAGGAGAATGGAGGTTCTGGTCCTATATTCGTTGTCTCCCCTGATCCAGGGGACCACAAGGGGCGCCAAGCCCTGGCAGGTGCTGAGCAAACCCAGCCGGCTTTGGCTGCCGCCTCCTCCAGCCGCCTGCCTGGGTTCAGCCAGCCCTGCTGTCCTGTGGACTTTGCTGAGTCATGAACAGTAAGCGCTCCTGCCTGCCCTTTCTCCTGCCTGGCCTGAGACCAGAGGCAGCTGCTGTCACCACAGGACATCGGGGGCTGGGAGGAATCACAAAAAACCCACTGCATGATCCAGCCAGAAGGATGAACACAGTGCGTCCCCAGGTCCAGAACAAAACATATTGACAAACAGTTGCTCGTGCCATTTGCAGGCACTATGCCATCTCACCAGTAATAATACCCGATGGCCACCAAGGCTGGCTCTGGGCAGGGATGATGCCCAGCCGTCCGACAGTATGATCTCCCCTCATGTGTTTTGCTCCAGTGGACTGGCCTCTCTGCTCCATGAACCTCCCTCCTCCCCAAGTCCTATCCTCCACCCGCCTCTCCCCCCACTGCTCTCCGCCCCAGCCCCCCACTCTAGACCTGGACTGTAACAATCCTTCAACACACTGGGCTCTAAAACCCCGTGCTCTTTCCTCTGCACCGTCTCTGCACTGCTCTCCGCCCCAGCCCCCCACTCTAGACCTGGACCGTAACAATCCTTCAACACACTGGGCTCTAAAACCCCGTGCTCTTTCCTCTGCACCGTCTCTGCCTCTGCGTCCTCACGCCCCTGGAGACTCCAGGGAACGTCTTCCCGCCATCCCTTTCATGTGCACACGACTCAGCTTCCCCATCTCTCTCCATCTTTGTCGCCTGGCCAGGCCCCCTGCACAGTCAAACCCAACTCTGTCCATTCCATGCCTGCCCCTAGCAGTGGAGCACGGCTGGAGAAACACACCCCTGGGATGACTGGTCTCACTCACAAAATCTTATCACAGACCCACCTCCTGTCTGTCCCTCTCCCAGCTCTCCCCTGTGCTCATACTTGGGACACCTCCCCACTCTCAGCTGCCAACCTTGCTTCTGATTTCACTGGCCTTTTTTGTCCTCCCAACATGATGTCAACCAAAGGGGCTTCGTCTAGGTCACCTCCTGCAGCCAGGAATGAACTCCTAGGGCCAAGCCCTCCACTATGCTCTGGGTCCTATCCCCTCTCACAGTCTCAAGGACTCTGCTCCAACAAATATCCCCACGCCTGCTGACATCCTCAAGGTTTCCCTTTCTAACAGATGATTTCCATCAGCAAACAAGCATGTCAAAATATATCCTCCTTGAAAACTCAGCATCAACAACACAATTGTGAGTGTGTCAATTCCTGGCTAAGGCAGCCAAAATGCAGGTGGAGTCCCCATCCTCTCTCCCCTCCATGGCTGGTTCTACACAGGCACAGTGACCTGGATGGCCGTGTAGAGTCACCAATGGGAAGGAAGAACCTGAGTTCCCAGACACTACTTGGAGGAAAGCTGTCCACCAACCAGCAAGTCCCATCTGGGACCTCGTACAATCAAGAAATAAATATCTACTGTATTTGAGCCGTTATACTCTCGGGGTTTTCTTGTTACAGCAGCCAGCGTTACTCTAACTAATTCAAACCACGTCCCCATTTTCCTGCATCTCCTCACAGGGAAACTCCTTAAATGAGATGTCTGTGTTCACTGGCTCCACTTGCTTGCCTCCAGTGAGGACCCCTGCCTGTCTGGATCTCACCCCATCACCCCACAGCACACCCACAAGCCGCTGTCCCAGAAAAGTCTGTGCTGCCAGATCCAGAGGCCAAACTTCATGTGCCTCCCCCGCTCAGAGCACTTGGCATCACTGATTGGCTGCCAAGTACTTCCCACTCTGGCTTCGGAACATCACGCTGTCCTGGTTTTCGTAGCTCACTGGTTTTGCCTTCACAATCTCTTTGCCTGGGTCCTCTTCCCGACCTATAAAAATCACAGACCAAGGGCTTAGTCTCAAACTGCACCTCTTTGCTAGGAAAAGTCACCCTTAGGTGAATCCACCCAGACCTGTGACTTGAATGCCTTTTGTGCCCTGATTATTCCCAACTTGTTCCATGATGCCACCACCAGATGGTTAAGAGGCCAGTCCCATCACATCCAAAGCCAAAGGATTTCCTTTCCCCTTAAACTTGCTTCCTCGCAAGTGTGCTCCATCTGCATAAGAATCCCCACCACCCACCCACCTGACCATAGATTTCTCCCTTTTCTCCATTCTCAGCACTGCGTTTAATCCAAAGCAAATCCGTATACCCCAAGTCCCAGCATTTCTCTCCACCTGCCCTACTGTGCTAGACATGACGTTCGTCATTGCACAGGTGGACCGTAACAGCCTCCTGGGGGACCCCCTCCTTCTACACTTGCTCCCTTTCCAGTCTGCTCCCCACACAGCAGCTGGGGGTCTTTTTAAAACATAAGGCAGACCATGTGGCTCCTCTCCTCCAAACCCCACAAGGATCTGCATATTCTGGCCCCATGACTGCTCTGTCCTCACCTCGTCCCACTCTCTCTCACCTTGAAAACGAAGCATCGACAACACAATCACATGAGCTCCTGTAGCAGAGATGGCCAGTGCAAGGTGCTCCTGCTGCCTGGGACCAGAGGCAGCTGCTGTCACCACAGGACAGCCCAACCACACTGGCCTCCTTACTACGCCTTGAGCATACATGCACATGCCCACCCCAGGGCCCTGGCATAGGCTCTTCCCTCTGCCTGGAATGTTCTTTCCTCACACAGCTATATGCCTTGTCCCCTCATCTATTCAGGTCTCTTCCAATGTCACCTCCACAGAGAGGTCTTCCCTAACTGTCCCCCTTAAAGCAGCCCCCTTCGCTTTCTACCATTTATGCTGCTACTTGCTGTTACATTCTGTTCATTGAGTTTTTGGTCCCTGCCCCACCAGCACATCTTGCCCCCGGCGTGAGACAAAGGCAGGGAATCACCTCCTTTCTTCACCGCTGCAACCCCAGTGCGTAGAGCAGTGGCTGATGCGTCATCAGTGCTCTGTAGAATCTGCTCAATCATGAATCTCCATATTAACAAGAAAAGTACATTTAATGTCTTCTCTAAGAGATAAAGGAAATTATTCCATCCATGAAACAAGAAGTGGAAATTAGGAAACAAGAACAGGCAGTTATAGGAAGAACCAAATAATGATTTTGAAATGAAAATTATACATTCTGAAATTAAAATGATTTCAGAAATAAAAATCTCAATAGAAGGACTACAAAGAAGAATGAATTCAACTAAAGAGCAAATTAGTGAGCTGGACACTGGAACCGAATATCTCCTGCAAGGAGGATGTTGATTTTGATGAATTCTAAGTGTGGTCATATCATGTAATTTAAGTATTTGCTCATTAATTAATTGATTGATTGGTTGACTCAGTCCATATTTATTGCAGGCTTACTATGTGCCAAGCATTGCTCCTGGCAATGGGGATACAGCAGTGAACAAATAGCCATGGTGCCCACCTTCAAGAAGCGTATATTCTAGTGGTGGGAGGCTAGACAAAAACAGAATAAATAAGGAAAATATGAAATGTGATAGACAGTGGTAAACAATGGAGAAAAAGGCAGAAAAGGGAATTAGGGAGTTCCAAGGGTGGGGGCAGTCAGAGTTTAAATAGGGTAGTCGGGGCAGTCCTCACCGAGAACAAGATGTTTTAATGAAGACTTGAAGGAAGTGAGCCATGGGGATCTCTGGGAGAAGAGAGTTCCTGGCAGGAGGAACAGCAAATGCAAAGGCCCTGAGGCAGACATGTACCCGGTACACTCAAGGGACTGCAAGGAAGCCAATGGGACTGGAGTGGAAAGATTATGGATAGGAGGAAATGAGCTTAGAGAAGAAATAGAGGGAGACTACTGTAAAGACTTGTGCAAAGGCCCTGAGGCAGACATGTACCCGGTACACTCAAGGGACTGCAAGGAAGCCAATGGGACTGGAGTGGAGAGATTATGGATAGGAGGAAATGAGCTTAGAGAAGAAATAGAGGGAGACTACTGTAAAGACTTTGGCTTTTACTCTGAGTGAGCCAGGTTTTGAGCACAGCAGTAACATGGTCTCGCTGAAGTAAAACAGAATCCCTTTGCCGGGCGCGGTGGCGCGCGCCTGTAGTCCCAGCTACTCGGGAGGCTGAGGCTGGAGGATCGCTTGAGCCCAGGAGTTCTGGGCTGTAGTGCGCTATGCCGATCGGGTGTCCGCACTAAGTTCGGCATCAATATGGTGACCTCCCGGGAGCGGGGGACCACCAGGTTGCCTAAGGAGGGGTGAACCGGCCCAGGTCGGAAAACAGAATCCCTTTATCTATTTGCAGAATAAAGTGTAAAAAACTAAAGGCGAACTCAGGGGGGCCAAGTAAGAGGCCACTGCAATGATCTAGGGGACACGTGATGATGGCTTAGGCCAAGGTGACAGCAATGGAGGAGGTGAGAGGTGAGCATGTCCTGGCAGGTTTTGAAGGTAGAGCCAATGGGATTTCCTGGCATGGTAAGTGGCATGAAAGGAAGAGAGCAGACAGAGATGACTGCAGGGTATTGTCTTGAGCAACTGAAAGGATAGTCTCCAAAAACTGAGATGGGGAAAGCTGCAGGAGAAGCACATTCTGAAGGAGCTCAGCTTTGGCCATGCTCAGTGTGAGATGTTTATTTATTAGGCACCTAAGATCAGGCAGTGGGATTCAAAGTCCAGCATTCCAAGAAGAGGTCTGGGCTGAAGCTGTGAATGGACCAGATAACAGAGAAGGTAGAAGAGACAATGAAGGACTGAGCCTCGTGGCCCCCAAAATTAAGAGTGTGGGAAGCAGAGGAGGAACCAGCCAAGGAGATTAAGGAAAACTAGGCATCTTGGAGGTGCAGGGAAGAAAGTGTCTTCAGGAAGAAAAGGATAGGAGTCTGTGAAGGCTCAGGTAAGATGAGGACTGAAAGTGCCACAGAATCCAGCAGCATGGAGAACAGTGGAACGAGGGGGCAAAAACTCGATTGGAATGAATCCAAGAAAATAATGGGGAGAGAGAAATTAGAGATGAATGTCTATAATATTTTCATGGCATCTTGCTATAACAGAAGCAGAAAAAGAGGTGGCAGCTGAAGAGGGAAGGGTTCAAAGAGAGGGGGACTGTTCTGGAGGATTGGTGAAAAAAATAGCATATTTGTACATTGGTGGAAATTATCCAGTAAAGGGAGAAAGACAAATGCCAAAGAGAGGGGAGAGGTGAGCAGACAAAGGGGTAGCTCCAGGTACACAGTGAAGGGTTGAAATGGATAAGAGACACGGATGAGAGAGAGCACAGACAGGGCAGAGAGAAGGCAGAGTGTGGAGGCAGCCAGGCAGGGGGGCTGGTGAGAGAATCAGACTGTGGGCTTTGCATGGCCTCTATTTCCTTAGTGACATAAGAAGGAAGGCCATCTATTAAGAGAGAGGATGGAGGAGGAGGTGGCAGTTTTAAAGAGAGGAGATGGTGTAAAATAGCTTCTAGTTTGTGTGTTCGAATGTAAGGATAACAGAAATAAAATGTATAACTACTGAACCAAGACAGCAGACAATAAAACAGGAAAGCTCAATGAACTCAGTAGAAAATAGAAACAAGGAAATAAAGATTTAAAGGGAAAATATGGTAAAGAAAAAAATGTAAGTCCAAACATGTCAGTAATCAAAATAAATGTAAACAGGTTAAAACCACTAATTAAAAGTCAGAGGCTTTTCATTTGGATTCTACAAAAGGAGATGTTAAGCTTATTTGGCAGCCCAGGCTGATGAGGCTGAACGTTAACAGTTACTAAAACAAAGTCTGGACATATTTACACCAAAGTGTGCACAACAGTGATCACTGGTTGGGTGAGTTTAGGAATGACTTTTATTTTTATTACACCTTTCAGTATTTTCTGAATTTGGGGGGAGGTGTGTAAATTAATTTTATAATTGGGGAGAAAAATGGAAATTGTTGTAAAAACTACCCATGCACTTCAGAAAGTCTTCATGGAACCTCCATTTGCTGTCCAAATCAGTACTGAGATCCAGAGAGGCTCTAAAGAAGGGTCTCTGTCCTCTGGGAACTGACTGGAAATAAGACCAGCTGGACTGTAAAAGAAAAGTGCAGGACAGTATAAAGATGGAGCTTCACTGATGACTCCAAGCCCCAGGTATAAGCAGGAATAAGCGAGGAGAGCCCCCTGGAGGAGGAGGCACTTGCAGTCCATGCAGGATGTGGCCCAAAGGAGAGTCTGGAGATGGCACTTCAGGCTGGGGGTACAGTATGAGCGATGGCAGGAACCAGGCAAACCAGCACAGGGCACAGGTTGGCAGCAGTGGATGGGTCAGGGCATAGAGTCCAAGGAGGCGAAGAGGTCGCATTTGGTGCACTGTGTGGAGGGGCAGAGGGAAGAGTGGTAAGGCAGAAAGAAGCAGATGGGAGGAAAGTTAGTCCCCGGACGGGCAGTCTTGTGCCTGAAGCACATGAGAACAAGTGGCTGGGTTGCCGTAACTGCTGAATTGCACATGTGTGCATGCATTCATGTACACACACGCCCACATGAGCACACATGTGGATACGCGCATGCATGTGCATGCACTAGTGGACACATGTACGCACACATGCACACACGCACACACACACACACACTTTTTTGCTGCTTCATGTCCTCTGGCCCCTTAGCCTGGAGAATTAATCGTTGCAACTAAGGGGGTTCTCTTGGCCCTGGTCCAACGTTTCCTGACACTCCCAGCACACATGCTGCCTGCCCCCCTCCCCTGGGAAGGTATGGCCAGCTGTTGCTGACCGGATGTCCCCCTGGCTTTTAAGCAGGATCTGACATGAGGGCTTGTAGTGTGAGGATGAGTTGAAGGGGCAGGAGCAGTGGCAGGAGGACCAGGGAGGGGACAGCTGTGGAGTGGGAGCGATGGGGGAGGGAGAAATCCTTAGGAGGCAAAATCATCAAAGCTTGATGGGGTTGAGAGAAAGGAGCAGGAGATGTGAGCCAAGACACGGGGGTCCAGGTCAGGGGACCTGCAGTGGTTGGCCATAGCCAAGGCAAGGGTCCCGGGAGGAGTGGATGTGGGGAGGGGGCAGAGATCTCGGGTGACTTTGGACATACTGAGCTTGAGGAATCTGCTGGGTGTCTGGTGAAGGTGGAAAGCCCTGATGAGGGCTCAAGAGAGGGTAACAGCAAAGGTGCACGGGATGTCAATGATAGCAGGTGACTGGAAGTCAGGGCCCGGGGGGGGGTGGGGGGCCAGGCCACACAGCCTGGGAGGCGTTGGAGGTAGGACGGCTGCAGTGACTCAGGTCACACGCTCAGAGGTCCTCACAGCTGACTGCATGTCCTTGAGCACAGGATGTCGCTCGAGGCTCACACCAGCCCCAAGATTAGGAAGATCCCTGGCCTGCCTTCTCCTGGGTCAGCTCATGGCCTGGTCGCAGCCACTTTGAGACCCAGAGCCCAGGTCTCCACCCAGACCTGTCACAGACCAGGATAGCCCTCCCAGGCCACAGCAAAAGTTGCAGGTCTTTGCAGCTGTGCCTGCCTCAGAGCCGGGTTAAACTTTGACTGAGGAAATGATTACTAAACCCTCTTCCACCAGTGTCACCTAGTCACACTTAAATTCCGGTCTGGGTAACCAGCCTCCGTGCTCCCCACTTTACTGGAAGTCCAGGGCAACTGTATCTCTGGGGAAACAGTGGTGGCTTCAGGTCCCAGTTAGAGCCACCCTGACTGGCAGGTGGCGGGTGGGTGCCCAGAGAGCTCTGGCCTGGAATTAGCAAAGTCAGTGGCCCTGACATGCTCACAGCTGCCCGACTGGGGAAGCTGGTGTGTGTCCTGCCACAGGGAATCAGGCCACTTTCATTGGCCCCTCTGACCTGGGCCCCTCTGTGAAGTGGACATATCCTCTGGGTGCCCTGGGCAGCCTCCATGGCATTTTCTGAACTCCTGGACCAAGTGGGCAGCTTGGGCAGGTTCCAGGTTCTTCAGACTGTGGCTCTGGTGGTTCCCATCATGTGGGTCACCACTCAGAGCATGCTGGAGAACTTCTCGGCCGCTGTGCCCGACCACCGCTGCTGGGTGCCCCTCCTGGACAACAGTACGGCCCAGGCCAGTGTCCCCGGAGCCCTGGGTCCTGAGGCCCTCCTGGCCATTTCCATCCCGCCAGGCCCCAACCAGGGGCCCCACCAGTGTCTCCGCTTCCGCCAACCTCAGTGGCAGCTCCTGGACCCGAATGTCACGGCCACCAACTGGAGCGAGGCTGCCACAGAGCCGTGCCTGGACGGCTGGGTCTATGACCGCAGCACCTTCACCTCCACTGTTGTGGCCGAGGTAAGGGCCTCCCCCACACCCACCCCAAGTCCTGGCCCCTTGGAGGTCAAAGTCACAGATCGCAGCTGGCTGGACTCAAAATGGTCCAGTCCTTGGAGGGACCCACCTCTCCAGGCCTCCCTCACTCTCAGGTCGGCTCTCAGCCCCTGGGTGGCAGGAATCAGTCTATGGACAAAGACTGGCCCCCACACCCACCCCAGGCTACCGGAATGCGGGAGGCACCTGAGAGTGAGCACATCCTAACATTTGCACCTGGACACCTCACTGGCCTCACCCTGTCCCAGCTCTGCTCACACTTAGCTGTGACCCTGGCAACACAGTCACAGGGGGACTCAGTGACCATTCACTGGATTCCCTAGGCCAAAGCACACGGAATATGGGACAACCCCAGGTAGCATCCCAGAAGGCGGCATTGGGCAAATCTGGGCAAGTGGGGAAGGGCAAGTGACCCCAGCAAGAGGGAAGTGGCCTTGCGGGGGGCAGGAGGGGTCTCAGACCATGGCTGTTGCAGAGTGGGAGAGGCAGGGGAAGGGGTCAGACAAGACGAGAAAGTCCTCAATCCTTGGGCACTAGGGGGCCATGGAGGGGCTTAGGCAAAGCCTGACAGGAGATCCCTCATGAGGCCCAGCTACGCCTGTGAGTGCCCTTGCTGTTCTATGTCCCTAGAGGTCACCAGGCCAGCCACCCACACCCAGCTCCCTGGAGGCTTCCCATCCAGCTCCTCTGTCCCCACCTGCCTGGGCTCCCAGCCTCTTGAGAACAGCTCCCCCTCCTCTCCCGCCAGTGGGACCTGGTGTGTGACTCCCAGGCCCTGAGGCCCATGTCCCAGTCTATCTACCTGGCTGGGGTCTTGGTGGGAGCTGCTGTGTGCGGCCACACCTCAGACAGGTGAGTACCCCCAGGCCTGGCAGGCCTCCTTTCCCCTCGCCAACCCTGCATTCCTATGCCCCTGCCCTGACTGGCCCCAAACTGGCCTCTGACAGTTGGGTCCAGAGTTTCCTGCTTGCCGTCAGAGTGCTGGGTGTGGGTCTCACATCTGCCACCCTGCAGCTGTGCTGCCCAAGTAAGTCTCACACCCTCTCTGAGCCTTGGGGTTGTAGAGGGTCATTGCTTCCCGTCAGATATTCACAGCTAACCCTGCTCAGCCACGCAACTGCCCTCAGCAGCTGCTTGAATGCTCCTGGTGACAGGGAACTCAGTCCCCGCTGAGAGTGCCTTCCACTCAGACCAGGGACTGTCCTTATGCTCACGAGCGAGTGTCGCTTTAGCATCAGCCTCAGCTCAGGGGGCAAGCTCTCGATGGTCCAGACTGCTGCGGCTGGCGCCACTGCGCACCCCGGGCTCCTGCACCCTCGTGCTTGTGTGTGTGCTGCAGGTTCGGGCGCAGACTGGTGCTGACCTGGAGCTACCTTCAGTTGGCCGTGGCAGGCACGCTGGCTGCCTTTGCCCCCATCTTCCCCGTGTACTGTCTGTTCCGTTTCCTGATGGCCTTTGCCGTGGCGGGTGTCATGATGAACACAGGCACTCTCTGTAGGTCCCTGACCTGGTGCCATGCAGGGGAGGCTCTGCACAGGCTCCAGGGATGACCCACGCGGTCTCCTTGCAGTGATGGAGTGGACATCAGCACAGGCCCGACCCTTGGTGATGACCTTGAATTCTCTGGGCTTCAGTTTCGGCCAGGTCCTGATGGGCGCAGTGGCCTATGGAGTGCGCGACTGGGCGCTGCTGCAGCTGGTGGTCTCCGTCCCCTTCTTCCTCTGCTTTGTGTACTCCTGGTGGGTGCCACACTCCATCCCTTCCTTAAAGAGACCCTGCCCATTCTCCACCTGGGGGACAGGAGACTCTCCTTTCCCTGGAGACAGAAGGGTGCTGGAGGCCAGGGCCACATGGGCTAGAGGAAAGACAGAGGACTGGCTCAGCGGGCCAGTCACAGCGTGAGATGCTCACCCACTCCAATTAGGACTCAAGCACCTGGGACACCTGCCCTGCCCCTCCCAGGTGCCTGTTTCTCCTACTCATCCTTCTTCCCTCCTGCCTCCCATCACCTCATGGCCCTTTCCCTCTCCAGCCCCTACCTGCCTTGGCCTCTGGGCCTCCAGGCCTGTTTTCTGAGCCCCTCCTCTGTGCCAAGCATGGCAGCACTATGCCAGGCTGAGGGGTGGTATACAAAGATACAACATGCACATACCCACATACACACGCACACGCGGCACACACATGCATACACAGCTCACACGTGCACACATATACATGTGGCACACGCATGCACAGCTCACACATGCACACATATACACACAGTACACACATGCATGCACAGCTCACACATGCACACGTATACACATGGCACACACATGCATGCACAGCTCACACATGCACACATATACACACGGTACACACATGCATGCACAGCTCACATGCACACACATACACATGGCACACACATGCATGCACAGCTCACACATGCACACATATACACACAGCACACACATGCATGCACAGCTCACACATGCACACATATACACACGGTACACACATGCATGCACAGCTCACATGCACACACATACACATGGCACACACATGCATGCACAGCTCACACATGCACACATATACACACAGCACACACATGCATGCACAGCTCACACATGCACACATATACACACAGTACACACATGCATGCACAGCTCACACATGCACACATATACACACGGCACACACATGCATGCACAGCTCACACATGCACACATATACACACGGCACACACATGCACACAACACACGTGCACACACACATACGGCACAGCTGCAGTCTGCCTCACATCCTGACATTACCAAAGCATGTGTCTGTCTGCTAGAGAACAAGGACCATAACACACTCATCAGAGGGGACTCTACAGTCCCCATACAAGGCTGGCATACAGGGGAGGTTATGAAGTAGACACTTCCCTGAAATAAATCAGGTGTGGCTCTTGCCAAGCATCTTGTACATAGCAGGTGCACAATAAATACTTGTTGGATGGATGGATGGATGGATGGATGGATGGAGGCCCCTTGAGGGTAGGACTGAGCTTGGCTCATTCACATGCAGGCCCTCCATTAGTAGTTGCTCAGCCATCATGGCCACTACATAAAAGCACAGCAGGGCCCCAGTAGGGGACAGGCACCTGCACCTGCACCAGGCAGAAGGCTGACTCCACAAATATCTCCTAGCTCAACAGCTTGGTGTTGAGTAACAATTGGTTTGCAGTCACTCCTCAAAGCAGGAGACAATTACATCTTACACAGTGGCTCTACGAGGAGGCAATCGTGCCTGACAGTGGCCTTCTGGGACAGCAGATTGAACCCCATCACCAAGAAGATGGAGGGTGGAGAGTGCAGGGCAAAGGTCAGCAGTGTGGATTCCAGGGAACCCCTCTAATTCTCCCATGCTGATGCTGGGCACAGGACTGAGCCCCACTTTCCTTGGAAAACGTACCCACACAGGTGCTGTGGGAGTGCCCACATTCATTCATTACTTCATTCATTCATTACTTCATTCATCCAACAAGTAACTACTAAGCACCTCCCATGTGCCAGGCACTGGCTGACTCCAGGCATGACAGTGACAAGCAAGACAGATGGAGTCAGAGGAGAGATTGATATTGAGGGTAATGGAGACGGGTTAGTGTCAGGGGCTGGGTCCCACCACAGGGAGTGGAGGGGTCTTGGACTGCATGAGACAGGGCAGTGGGGACGGTCAGATATGAAGGGCATGAGAGGGGATGGGAATTGGTGGCTGAGCAGGGGCAGACAGAGGGGGCTGGTGGTGTCATAGACCCTGCTCCCAGCCTG
This sequence comes from Galeopterus variegatus, assembly GCF_000696425.1. Taxonomy (NCBI): domain Eukaryota; kingdom Metazoa; phylum Chordata; class Mammalia; order Dermoptera; family Cynocephalidae; genus Galeopterus; species Galeopterus variegatus. The sequence goes on from NW_007733816.1 coordinate 31,668, forward strand.
AGCCCCTGGGTAGGTGTGAAGCTGTTTGGGCAGGAAGATGCAGCTGTGGGGTAGACAGGAGGGCAGCCTGACATGGGAGCTGCCAGGACAGTGGGCGACTCTGGCAGTCTTGCAGGACTGGGGTCCTGTAGCCACCGGGGGTCCCTATGGCACCCAGGTCCACTCAGGTCTGGTTCCTGGGTGAGGCAGATGAAGGGCTATAAGGTCGGGAGGGAGACAGGAGAGGGACAACAGAGTCCCCGACCCTTGTCAGCCAGCCCAGGGACGATGAGAACAACAGATCCCCAGTGCCAACCCCAGGAAGGGAGATGGAGGGAGGCAGAAGGCTGCCTGCTGGGGGAGGAGGGTAAACAAGACAGCGTGGCTGCCACACACCACAGGGCCCATCACTGCCTGCCACTGTCCTCAGCTACCCGAAGCCGGGGCATGTGGGCATCAGCAAGGCTGCCCCCTTGGGCAGAAGGGACAGAGGGGCAGTGAGGGCCATAGGCAGGGACCTCCTCCCACGCCCCCTCCACTCCAGGTGGCTGGCAGAGTCGGCACGTTGGCTCCTCATCACAGGCGGGCTGGACCGGGGCCTGCAGGAGCTGCAGAGAGTGGCTGCCATCAATGGGAGGAGGGCAGCAGGGGACACACTGACCACTGAGGTGAGGCAGGGCCGGGCCCTCTTCTGGCCTGGACACTCAGACCTTCTCCCTGGCCCCCTGGGATACTGATCAAGGGCTCCTGGGATGAGGGTCTCTGGGAGGAGGGCCTGCAGGGACCCCCAGTGCCAACTGCACCCCCACGCCCACAGGTCTTGCTCTCAGCCATGCAGGAGGAGCTGAGCGCGGGCCAGTCTCCCGCCAGCCTGGGCACCCTGCTCCGCACGCCCGCACTGCACCTCCGGACCTGTGTCTCCTCGCTGTGTTGGTAGATCCCCTCAACCCCCACCCCCTGCCCAGCCTCTTCCTCTGGCTGCTCTCAGGCTGCCAGCCCCCAAGGAACCCAGGATCAGGGCTCTGGCAGGCATGTGGCCGGGCCACTGCTGACTTTGCTGTTGGTCCCCCTGGCTGGAGAGCACCTCCAGGACAAGGTCGACAGCACGGCCACCTTCCCCTCTGTCAGTCAGACTTCCAGCAGGAAACCTCCTGGCCAGGTGGACTCACTAAGGGGGGTTGATAAGGGGCAGAGACAATAGAAGAGACTTGAGGAGGACTCACAGCAAACCTGCTGGGAGAGCTTAAGAGCCACATGGAACACTGAGGCCACCAGCGAACAGCAACGAGAGGAGGGCACGCACAGAGAACAGCACAGGGAGGAGGAAGGCTGTATGATCAGAGCCCAGGACCCAGGCCACCCAGCAGAGACCAAAGCCACCAAGGCCACAGAGGGAGGGCTTGGTCAGCGGCAGCTGGGGCCATGGAGGGTACAGTCACCCCCAGACAAAGCAACCAGAGAAGACAGGAGAAACACCCTGACTGCTCCCCTGTCCACCCGCCAGCCTCTCATCAGCTCCTCCCCTTGGCCAAATCCAGTTTGAAGCCACACTGGCAAGGGAGCCTGGTAAATGTAGTCTGCTGAGCCCATCCAGGCCATATCTAGCCAGCAGCAGGAGGGCAGGAACTGGAGCTGAGAACGAACAGCAGAGGAGCAGCCCACTCCCCAGCCTGACTGCACCTGCCCCCTGCCCCTAGGTTCGCCTTTGGCTTCACCTTCTATGGCCTGGCCCTGGACCTGCAGGCCTTCGGCAGTGACATCTTCCTGCTCCAGGTGCTCATCGGGGTGGTGGACATCCCAGCCAAGATAGGTACCCTGCTGCTGCTGCGCTGCCTGGGCCGCCGTCCCCTGCACGCTGCGTCCCTGGTACTGGCAGGGCTCTGCATCCTGGCCAACACGCTGGTGCCCCACGGTGAGCAGGTGGGGCTGTGGGCCAGGGGCTTCCCTACCTAGGGGCTCTGGACTAGAGGAAGGGCCCAGTCAGGAAGGGGGCTGCTGGGGCATCTAGGGAGAGATGGTTGTGGCTTTCACTGAGAACAGGGAGCAGGTAGGGAGTGGAAGGGCAGCATAGGGAAAAATTGTGGAGATAAAATGAGAGGAACTCAGTGGCAAACTGCAGGGGGAGGGAAGTGAGAGGGTCAGAGGCCTCCCGGGGTCTGGCTCTGGGTGTCTGGGTGGGGAGCAGATTGGGGAGAGGGGTGGCCATGAGACCACTTAGGACAGGGTGATGTGTAGGGTCTGGGGACACCCAGGTGGAGATGACTCACAGACATTTGGAAAGACAGGCCTGGAACTAAAGGAGAAGCCTCCTGGGCTCAAGGGAGCCTCCATCTGACCCTGGGCCTGTACCTCCAACCCCGCTAACCCCATGTCTATCCACAGAGATGGGCACTCTGCGTTCAGCCCTGGCCATGCTGGGGCTGGGGGGTGTGGGGGCTGCCTTCACCTGCATGACTATCTACACTGCCGAGCTCTTCCCCACAGTGCTCAGGTGAGGCCAGGCCTGGACCCAAGGAGCAGACATGCTGGGCTGGGAAGGTGAATGGGCTGGCTTCCCCCAGACTTGGATGTTTGTGCCACACATCTCCCTTCCCAGGGGATCTGGGCTGCCAAGGTGCATCCCAAGGCCTCCCTGGGCCAAGTGGGGCTGGGCCACGGTGGGAGGTCAAGGCCATGGGCAGGCAGAGTGGCCACTCACAGGTGCATCTGCACTGGCAGGATGACAGCAGTAGGCCTGGCCCAGATGGCAGCCCGTGGGGGAGCAATCCTGGGGCCTCCAGTCTGGCTGCTGGGCATCCATGGCCCCTCACTGCCCCTTCTGGTATATGGGACAGTGCCAGTGCTATGTGGCCTGGCTGCACTGCTGCTGCCCGAGACCCAGAGCCTGCCACTGCCTGACACCATCCAAGACGTGCAGAACCAGTGAGTGGACCCAGCCTTGGGACTGTCCCCTCCCTCCCTCCAGAAAACCCTGGGCGGCCCGGCCACCCACCCCATCACTGGATAGAGGGGGAAGCAGAAGCCCAGAGATGAATAGGATTGGCCCAGAGTCACACAGCACATGTTTGGGAGAGTGGAGACCCAGGGTTGGGTCTCAGCTGACAGTGTGGGCTTTGTCCTCTTTCCTTCCTTCTGCCACTCCAGGCCCACATGGCCCAGCCACTTCAGGTCCACCATTAGAGAGGCCAAGGGGAAGGGAGTGTGTAGCCCTTTGTGAGAGGGAAATCTGGGGGTGTGATGGCCACTGTTGGGGGTCCTCCCAGGCCCCAGAGTCTACCACTAAAGCTCCTAGATGGGTGACAGGGCTCTCACTGCCCGCCCCTCTCTCCACCCTGTGTTCAGGAGCTCAGTCCTGGGCCCTAAGAGCCGGTGGGTGTATCTTCTAAGTCCTCAGGATGGACACAGGTCAAGGGTCAGAGGTCATTCCACACTCCTGAGACACACCCCTCCGTGTCTTTCCCAAACAGGGCACTAAGAAAAGCAGCACACCGCACACCAGGGTGCCCTGTCCTGAAATCCACACAGTTTTAGCCTCGTGGGAAGCCTGTGATGGGACAGTTGGAGGAGGAGGCTTCTTCTGTCCTCTGGAGAAGGCAGGAGAACCAAGGCCTCCATTTCCAAAGGGTCCAGGGGCTGCTGTCTGTGGTCCTTGCTCCCCTCCATGGGGCTGCCTCTCTCACTGTCTGAGGAGTCCCCTTCACTACAGAAGGGGCAAAGGATGGTTTGATTGGCAGGAGGCTGCCCAGTTCACCATCACCCCACTCATGGCAGCTGCAAAGAGGAGAGTGGCTATGGCCCAGGGAGAGGCTGGCCCTGTCAACCCTGTGCTTGTCCCTCCCTGCTCACCCCACACCCGTCCACCTGCTGCAGAGCTCAGAGCTGACCTTCAGCCATGTTCAAACCTCCCCTGGCCCCGCACACGTACTGGAGACTCAGCTCCTCAGCTGCACCGCAGGCCCTTGGCAGCCTGGCCCGTCTGCTCCGGCCCCTCCCCACACCTCTCCACACTCCAGCCACACAGCCACCATGTCCTCTGCCTGCAGTCCTCTTCCCACCTTCTACCTGACAATCTCCACTCAGCCTCCCAGCCCAGAGCAGGGCCCCTCCTTCCAGGAGTCCAGGGCCACCCAAGGCACTAGTGAAACCCTTACCCACAGTCTCCTCCCACCTACCAGCCTATGAGTTCCCAGAGGGTCGGGCTGGTCCCACTGCTCCACATCCCAGCTCCACACAGAGCCAGCCAGAGGGGCATGGGTGTGAGGGACTGAATAAAGAATGAGTAAAGGAACAGTGAGTGACTGCCCCTCATCTACTTCAGTAATGAGCCTCCAGGGTCTGCCTGGGTCGGGGGGAGGAGGAGAGAGCCCTGGGGGGGCTCCTCACCGGGCTGGGCCTTTCCCAGGTCAGCTGTCTTGCACCAAATGCCAGGCCAGAGGAGCTGCTGTATCCTGCCCCTGTTGTGAACCAGGCACCATGCTGGGAGCCCCAAAGCATCATCTCATTTCATCTTTTCCTGAACCCTGTGGGGTAGATGTTGTCCCATTTTACAGATGGTATAACTGAGGCTCATAGAAACTGATTGTCCATGACACAGGAGGGGCAGAGTCAAGATTTGCGCCATGGTCTGTAGGTCTCCAGAACCAAGCTCCAGCCACAACACCCCACCTAATACTCTGGGCATCCAGTGACGAGCCTCCTCATCCCTCTCAGAACCAGCCAGGACCCCACTGGCCCTGCTCGCGGGGAAACGCAGTGCAGTGCACGCCAGAGGCATGGGGGCAGGCAGGAGACATTCGCTGCCCAGCTGGGTCCCTGCCCACAGGCCAAACAGCTGAGCCACCTGGGGTCCATGCTCAGATGGTCTCTAGGTCCACCTGTGCCTGTCAGTGCTTCTGGGCACCTCAGCAGAGGGCTCTGCAGCACCCCCACACACCCCAGCAACGTGTATACACGTGCACATACATGCACATGCACACACGTGCGCACACACATGGAAGGTCAGTGGGAAAACAGAAAGCAGCTCCTTTCCCCCAGGAGATGGGATTACTCCCTGGCCTGTTCTCATCAGCTGCAGCCCATAGGTTTCTGGGGGATCTGTCCTTCAGCCATCTGCCTATGGCCACCCCTCGGTGAAGACCCCCAGGGCAGAGGGGCAGGGGTGAAGATCCTGTTTGTTAGGATGCCCAAAGATGAGAAGGTCGTAGCCTTCCCTGGACTTTCTGTCTTGTCTGTCTGCTGCCTGGCTGAGACCTAACTGCCTTTCGTACCCTTAATCAGCATTCTTGGGGCCCCAGGGTGTCCAGAAGCTTCCCACCAACCCAGGGCTGGTGGAAGATTGCCCCTCCCTTCCCCCTGAGGTGTCCCTCCAGCTCACCAAGTAGGTCAGGGCTATCCTTCTGCCCACATTCAGAGTGGCCTTGCTCCTGGTCCTTCTAGGTGGTCACGATCTTCCAGGACCCAGGGCCTATCTGCTTCCAATATAAGTCACCCCTCAGTTAACTCAATAAGACCTAGAAGCTGGAAGGGCCCAGGGTCCTGCCCCTCTGGGGAGTGAGCAGCATCACCGTGACCCAGTGGGTGCCTAGAGAAGGGAGAAGGGGCCTCGTTCAGCAGCAGCCGCAGGCCTGTACCCTGGTGGCTGCTGCCCACCCAGATGGAAGGCCTCCACTTGGGACACACCCTCTCTTATGATGCCTACCATGGGGGCTCCTAACCTCAGAAGCTGCTGGGGCACCTGCAATGGAGGAGCCAAGGGCACTGAGGGTGGGAAAGAAGAGCCCGTCACCACCCCAGCAGTCTTATCCCCGTGGCAGTAGAGGCCTCAGGCAGCAGGATAAGGAAGGTGACTTGGGACTCACTTGGTCGGTTCTCCTGCCTCTGGCCAGACCCACAGCTCACCCCGGAGGATGTGTGGGGAGGAGCAGTGCCAGGGACCTCAGGCTCATTCCCACTTCCAGGAGGGGGACTTCTCCCAGTAGAGCCCCACACTGGCTGGGCTGGTATTCCCTCCACAGGAGGCTTGCATAGCCAGGGCAGGTCTTCAAGGTCAAAGGACAACAGCCAAAGTTCACTGTGATCTTCCTCCCCAAATCCCTGTCCTTGGTACCCCTAAGGTGGAATCTCCTGACACTTCCCTACAAGGACCACCCGTCGAGGAGCTAGGGCAGCTGGAATCTCAGCCACCCCCAGATGCTGTTTGGGACTCCCCTGGGGATCATTGCCAGGCCAACCAGACCCAGAAGAGCCCAGCTCGGGCCCAGGTGCTAACTAAGTTCGACATCAGAGGCACAGGTTGATGAAACTGAGACCAAGGTGACATCTCTTACTGATGGGTAAACTGAGTCAATGGCTGAGTCCAGGAATCTTTCCTCTTACAACCAAGACCTTGAGCTTCAGGAGCTCTTAGCCTCTTTGTGCAGAAAGGAAAAGAAGTCCCAGAGTCATACAGCAGCCAGCAGGACTGGGGCCCATCTTTCCAACTCCTGGACTGTGCTTTTGGCCCCCTACCTCATTCAAGGCCATTCTAGAAGTTTCTGGAATAAGAATGTCCTTCTTTTCTTGGCACCAAGCAACTCCTGCCTGCCTGCCTGTGTTTACTTTGGCTACTGGTGTTGGGGGAGGGGAATCTGAGATCGGCCTCTGTCCCTTGGGCAGAGAGAGCAGCAACATGGACCCCAGGGGTGAGGTCATCACCAGCGCAGGGACAGTATGTCCTGGCAAGACTGCCCCTAGTCAGGGCCTCTCCCAGACTTCCACAGGTGGTTAGAGCTCTGACCTCAGCGATGCCAACCCCAGGCTCCAAGACTGAGCAGCAGGGGAACAAGCAGGGCCCAAGTCTCGCCCCCGGGTGGCTGGCTCAGGAGCCAAGGAGAGACTAAGTATGTGGAAATCCACACCTGGGGGCGGCCGGGGTGAGGACCTGCTCTCTCACCCTTGATAGGACTTTGGGGGGGACTCTCAAGAGGTCCCAGGGGCACCATGGTGGGGAGGATCCCAAGACAAAAGCTTCCTTCTGGGACGGAGGAAGGGAAGAGGGAGATGAGGCCACCCTGGGCCTCTGGAGGTAGGTGGGGGCTGCTCAGATCAGCATCTGCCTCTTCCACTAAGGGATGTTCCTCTGCTGAAGGGGGGGGATCCTGCAAGTGTCCAGGTTTCTGGGCCTGATAATGGACCAGGCTTTTGAAGTGGAAAATGCCGTGAGATCGAGCTGGCTTGCAGCCAGAGCCGCCTGCAGATGGAAGATCAGGATCCAGAATCGGGCGGTGAAGGGTGATGGCCAGCCAAGGGTGGGAGGAAGCAAAGCCAGGAGGGGAGGCAAGACTGACTGAGTGTAAAGCAGAGAAGCAAGTCGATGGAGGGAGGAGCCCTGAGTGACAGGAGCATGGTTGAGTCACGCTTCACGTGTCCAGCGGCATGATGACCCACCCACACTCTCTCCTACCAAGGATGCCACACACCTGGGTCCTCACATGCAATCTGCATCTCGTGAGCCTCTCTTCCTTTTGACTGAGAGAGTTAACAAATACAGATCCATCTCCTTATGTGTCCGGGACCGTGGACCTGTTAGGGTCTCCACGAGGGAGTAAACACTGTGGACAAGGTGGCTGGCTCTGCTTCCACCTTCAGTCCCAGTAGCTGCCCACAGTCAACCACAGTAGACTTGGGGATGGGGAGGGTCCCAGGGTCTAAATCCCTAGAGGTGCAGGGGAAGGAGCTGGGACTCAAGTCAGGGAGAACTGGAGGCAGTTTGTACTCAGTCCCTGATTTGTCTTGAGATCTTGGACTAGCCACTGAAGTTCTTGTAACCCAGCCATCACACTGCCTCCCTCCAAAGGCTGTTGTCAGGATTAGGTGGCATCTGCCCTACCCTTGGTCAGCATCTGGTACCCATAGCCCTAGAGGGGTGGCCTCTTTGCCACCAGGGGACAACAGGATGTCTGGGGCTTTGTCAGCCATCCTGAGAAGCTAACATCTGCAGAACCAGGGCCAGAGACTAGCAATCACTCACAAGCCCGTGGGCTGTTTCCTGTCCCCATCTTCAGCCGAGCAAAAACAAAGGGTGAGACAAAGACCAGCCAGCCACCCCAGGAGCCCAAAGTCATACTGAGCCCAAAAGTTTGGGGGCAACTTACCAGCTTTTATGGGCCCCAATTTGGGCCCAGACCCCATACTGAAGCTAAGACCAGGGTTCTAACAGCACCCGCCCCAAAAGAACAGCACCGGACTGTTGGAATTTGGAAAGTTTTTGTTTTCTTTTTCCCACACATTTCCGGGGTTGGGGTGTTTTCCAAGACTCAGACACATTTGTTAACAAAGAGAGAAAAAAAACTGGGGGAGCAGGGAGCCTGTGAGCAGAGAAGTGACCCCAGCAGTCCACAGACAACGCCTTAGCTCCCTCTCTTCCCTGCTGCCGGCGCCCAATGGGTGCCACTGGCGCTGCTCGCGGTATCTAGATTATTTGTCTTTAATATATATCTGCATTTGCCTTTCCCCTCCCACCCG
>NW_007733816.1:40509-77037 GCF_000696425.1 Galeopterus variegatus
CCCGCCCCCCACCCCACTCCTCCAGCAGTTTCCCCATCAATGCACGTCGCCCGGCGGCACACACAGAACAGGCCTTGAGCCAGGCCCGAGCCCCTTCCCTGGGTGGCACCAGGCAGGTGCCTCTCCTGGTGGGGGGAGTTGGGGCACACAGGACAATCTCACTGCCCCGCCCCATCCCACCCCCACTGGGCCACTGGGTGGCCCACCCTCCCGCTCTTCTCCCACCAACTCTGGAAACCCAAAGGGAGGAAAGGAAGGGAGAAACCAGACACACACAAAAAAGAAGTGGGGAAGGAGGGTGAGGACAGAGAGACACAGCAAGCCTGGGATGGGGACTGCAGGGTTTGGGGAGAGAAGGAAGGCAGGAGGGACAGAGGGAGGAAGAAGAAAAATTGAGGAAAATTAACAGGACAAGTAGTGGACACTTTACAAAAACCCCAGCCTTCCTTCCCGCCCAACCCCACCAAAATAAAACTACCCCCCTTAAAAAAATAAATCAACCCAGGGCTGTGAGCACGTGCCCTGCCTGGCGGGCGCAGAGCCCAGAGGGACAGACAGCCCCAGGCCTGAAGATGCTGCCACGGTGGACAGCAGGAGGAAGGGGGCGAGCGCGGGGTTTTCCTTTTCTTTTTTTGCATTTCCTCTTCGTGAGAAAAGCCTGAGGCAGCCAGGGAGGGGGTCCCAGGCCCCCGGCAGGGGGAGGGCCGCACCGTCCTCCCGGGCCCTTCCGGGAGGGGCAGCTGGCAGTGGGGCGCGGCACCGGGAGGCTCAGACGTAATACTCCTTGTCTTTGTTCTTCTTGGCCTTGCTGGGCGTCTTGGGGGCGGCTGGGGCCTTCTCCTTCACCACCGCCCCGTTGCTCTGGGCCGAGTTACTGATGTAGTTCCGGCTCTGGTCCACCTGGTAGGAGCCCTCGTCGCGGTTGCGGTACTTGTACATGGCGTAGAGGAGGATGAGGATGCACAGGGCAGCTGCCGCCACGATGCCCACCACCATGCCCGTGGTGCTGCTGGACTCCCGGATCACCTCCACTGCGCCCGGCGGGCCCCGCTCCCCAGGCCCCGTGGGGTTGGCTGTGGGCAGATGGGGGAAGCCGGGGGCTGAGGTCACGCCGGGGCGCAGGGGAGGGGGCCTCCGCGGCTCGAAGGACGTGGGGGCCCCGGGCCCCAGGGGTGGGTTCTCCAGCAGGGGCTGCAGCGGGTCTCGGTGGTTCATTTTGCCCGCCGGCAGATTGGGGGCCGGGGCGGAGGGGGCGAGCAGCACCCCAGGGGCGCCCGTGGCCCCATCTGTCCTGAGGTTGGGCCGGGGAGCAGGTTTTCGGGGTGACAAGAGGGTGGTGCGGTCCGTGACCAGGGGAAAGGTGGTGTAAAAGTCCTCGTCATCCGTGGGGGGGAGGCTGGAGTCAAAGACCTCCCCGGAGGCGAAGCCCGAGGCCTCGATGGGCTCCTCACAGTCGCTGTCGTCCCGCTCGGCCTGGCATGGGCCCCCGGAGGGCGGGCGGCGGGCCGCAGGCGGGGGCAGGGTGTCTTGGGTGGCGCCCACGCCCGTGAGGAAGGGGTAGAAGGTTGGGGGTGGGGGCACGAAGGGGGATCGGGTGGCCACAGGAGGGGGGTCTAAGGAGTCCTCCGTGATAATGGGCAATATTAACTCTCCTCCTAGAACAAGAGAGAGAAGAGAAAAGAGGGGGCGTCAGCGAGGGCCGGGGCGCGGGCGGCCGGCACAGAGAGAGAAACAACAGCCTCACACACCCAAATCGGTTCCAATTGGCTTTGGCGGAGACTAGAGCGGGCCGGGCCCGCCCGCCAGCCTGCCGGAGCACTGCGCTTTAAGCGGGCAGCGGCTCGGGTGCCCTGGGCACCCCACGCACGGGCTCTGCGACTCTCTGGTTTTGGTCTTTTGTTTTGTCTTAAGAAACCAAAAGGAACAGAAAGGAAAGGAAATCGAAAAGAAACGGAAAAAAAAACTCTACTGGTTTAAGGCTTTAAAAACAGATACAACAGCAGCATTTAAACAAACCTAACAACAATATCTTTTAGGGTTTTTTCTAGATTTTTCTTTTTTTTTTTTTTTTCTTTTGTTTTTAAAAAAGAAGATAGCATACCACGGAATTCAGGCAACTTACATCAACAAATAGGCCGTGTGATTTTAGCATGAAGAAAAAAATTACAAACAGAGCTGTGTAAGCGGGTTCTCCCGGAAAAAAATAAGAAAAAACAACTTTTCCGTACAACGTTTTCTATCTGTTTGTATCTCCCTCCCTCACTGTCTTCTCCCTGCACCTCTCGCTTCCTCCTGAACGCTCTCTCTCCTCCCTCACTCGTGCCCTCTCCCCATCATTAAACATGGAGCTGAACTTTGCACAGTGCGGGCTGCGGCTGAGGAACTGTTACCACCACTTGGTGTCAGCGTGTGGGGAAGGGAGGCAGCAATGGGAAGGAGGGCCTGGAGAGGAGGCAGATGAGAGGCAGCTATGTGGGAACTGCTACATGGTGACAGGACTTGGGAGGGGATGGCCAGGGTAAGGGGCTTTGAGGGCTAACTGGCTATGAGAGAGGAGACACTGCAGGTGAGAGGTGAGGAGGCCCATGAGCAAGAGTGGGCAGGGAGCGATCAGACACACTGGAGCAGGGTCTTGTCCCACAGGACTCTAGGAGGGGCGGTGAGAAGCCATGTAGAGACAGGGAGGTAGGGAGGTGGGGAGGGGCAGGGAGTGATGGAAGTGGGCAGGGCCACAGGATTCCTGAGCTAACCTAACTCCCCAACTTTCTCTTTCTTCACCCTCCACCTCTGACCCCCGCTGAGTTCCCCCCTCCCCCTCCCCAGAACCCCCATGGGCCGCCAGGACCTGGCCAGGGCTTGACTGCCTCTGACCCTCTTATTATTGTTAAAACAATAATAAAACAACAAAAAGAAGAAGAAAGCAAAAAAAGAAAAGAAAATACATACACAGCCATCTGGGAGGGATGCACTTGCTAAAGTAGGGCCCAGGGGAACTAGTGGGGAGGGCTTTGGGGGGGTAGGTCTCCCTTTCTCTAGGTCTGATAACTGGGGTCCTCTGGGCAGAAACTGCTATTCCCATCAGCCCCCAAAGGGTGAGAACTACAACTCCCATTAGCCCTTGGAGGGGTATAGACCACAATTCCCATCAGCCCGTGGGTCAACAACTACAACTCCCATCAGCCTTCTGGGCCTCCTCTCCAACCTGGGGTAGAAGAGAGCTGAAGCCAGGCTCCAGGTGACTGGTAGGACAGCTCAATCCTCTTGGAAAGGCATCTCTGGCCTGGGGGGGCACTGGAGGTTTCCTCTGTGGCTCTCCCTCCAACACAGCCTAAGGCCTGCCCACACCTGAGAACCTCTCCCTGGTCTTTGCAGGGTGTGGTCTTCATAGATCACACCCACAAGCCGCCCACCCCCTCCATGGTAAGCATCCCCGGGCATCCACTGCCAGGTCCCGTTTGCCCCACCACAGCCCCACCGCAGCCAGGCCAGCCACGTTCCTCTCCACATCTTGGCACTCTTCTCCTGACCCACAGCCCTCCGGCCTGGGCGCTGCTGTTCAAACACCTCTGCTGAACCTTCAGATCACAAGCTCCAGCAATCTGGCAGAGCCATCCTTGGCCACAGCAGCCAGCCACAGCCAAGATTCTGCCATTGAACTCAGCCTTGCTGAGCTCCCCAGGCTGTTCTCCCCACCAGCTTTCAATCTTCCTCTAGGCTGGAGCTCACCCGCACCCCAGATTTTGAAGCCCCAGGACTCCTGGCCTTCCACGGGCCCAGCCACAATGAAAAACTACACCAAGAACAGAGAAGCATGTTTTGTGGAGCTGGGACTGTCCAATCCCGGCTTTTTATGGATGAGGATGCTGAGGCCTGGAGCAGGCAGGACTTCCCAAGGTCACTAGTTGTTGGTGTCAGGCAAGGTGAATGAATGGACTGTGCAGTCCCTTCTGTGGCTCTCAGAGGCCAGGGAAGGGCAGGTCTCACAAGGAGCATGGGAAAGCCTGAATCATCCCCATCCCATCCAGGAAGCTGGGCTGTTCGACTTTTGCCTTGGATGCTAGCCTGAGAGGTTGCACACCTGTTCTGCTACTGAATTCCTATGTGACTGTGGGCAAATTTCTTCCAGTCCCTGGGCCTCAGTTTCCTCATCTACAAAACCGTGGTACTGGGCTCCAGGCCTGAAATCAAGGCCTGGCCCTTATGGGCCCTCCAGCCTATGAATAAATATAGTGTGTCCTCCCATTTCCATCTGAGCCCCAGACCCACCAAAAGATGACCTGGCCACCCTGTCCACAAGCTGTCAACTTGTGGGAGGAGGCTGGCAGCCCCTCAAGTGGTGGCATCCTGAGCCCAATCACGGCAGGGTTCCCCTCCTGCATGGATCCTAAGTGCATCTGGGGCTCCCCCCACACCACCTGCCCTCCCCCGCCCTTGCCTTCTATTCAGAACATCTTCCCCTGCTGATATCTCACAGTCCAGACAAACACCTCTTCTTCCAGGCAGACCTCCAGAGGATGCTCCCTGCCTTGGATGCCTCTGACACTATGTCCCTATTCTTCCCTGGAGGCACAGGTTTGGACTCACTGCCAGGAAAGGCCCAAAGGCCCAAGTCCCATCTGTCTGTCTCCCTAGACCCAGCAGTTGGCCTGGCACAGAGCTGGGGCTCATAATTCTTATTCAGGAGAAGGCGAGGAATATTCTTTAGGCACTGCCTCAGCCAGGACAGGCTAGGTATCTGGGGAAGGGGGTGGGAGCCCCTCTCACAGGCCAGAGCAGCTGTGTTCTGAACACCCTTCCCTCTCCACCCTCTGAAGCAGCAGGCACTGCTGAGAGCACAGCCTGGCGGGAGCCTTGTCCTGGGTCTCACTCCCACCCACTGCCATCCCCACCTTCCATCTTATAATGGGCCACCAGTTATTGCTAGAAACTCCAGGGTCAAGGCTTGCCCTAAGCTGGCTTATGACCCTCAACCAGCTGGCCATAGCTGGGGCCTCAGCCATTCTTTTTCTAGGCCAGGGCATAGGACCAGACCAGGAGGCCTTTGCCGGGGACAAGTCCTGCCCTAGAGTGGCTAATCGAGCTGACCAGGGCACAGGCCCTGGCTCTCTACCAACCTGCTCACCCCCAGCGAGGCTAGGGCACGTGGAGGCTTCAGGCCTTGGATCTGGACAAGTCTTGCCCTGCCTGAGCCCCCCACAATCATTTGCTTCAACTCACTGGTCCTTGGGACACAATAGGTTCCTAGGATCCCCCAGATGGCCTCCCCTAGCCCCCAGAGCCCTCCCAGCCCTCGGTAGCTGGGTCTCCACCCTGTCCCTACATCTCCAGCTCTTTGGGGCTTCTCTGGGCCCCTCTCTGCCCAAGGGTTTGACGGCATATCTCCTGAGGGTGATATTACCCATGTCCCGCACACTGCCATGGCTCCCCCTCAGTGCCCCCTTCTTCTGGCAGCCTCTGTCATCTCCAGCTCTTTGGGGCTTCTCTGGGCCCCTCTCTGCCCAAGGGTTTGACGGCATATCTCCTGAGGGTGATATCACCCATGTCCCGCACACTGCCATGGCTCCCCCTCAGTGCCCCCTTCTTCTGGCAGCCTCTGTCCCCCACACTGCTTCTTCCATGTGTCCCATACCCACACCTTCCTCAAGAGAACAGGCTGTGGAGAACCCACGATAACACACACAGCATCCCTCCCCACACTCTTAGCCTGGCCTGATGTAGGGTGCTGGACTTTCCTGGCTCAGACACTGGTCTGGTAAGGATCAGGAGAGCCTACCCTCATGAGAAATCAGTAGGGCCTAGAAGTGGGGAGGATCCCCCAAGACTTCTCACCGCGAAAAATATAACCAGTGCTGCTCCCACTTGGCAATTGAGGGGTACAGACTCACGATGACTCGTGGAGCCTGGGCCCTGGGTCCAGCTCTACACTAAGGGTGTAGAGCGTATGACTGAAAGGTAGAAGGAGTCTGGTAAGGACCCCAGGTAGCCCCCACTCCTCCCCCACTTCAGGCTGCTGCAGCATTTGGAAAATACTCACAGGTGCACATTTGTCACAGACACCACCCACCACCCTCAGCATCCTCAGAAAAACTGGATTTCTGTGCATGTCAGTCCCACTTACTAAAGGATTCCATTCTGACCAAGATCACCAGCCACTCCTGAGCCCTTTCTGTCTTTAGGGCACAGAAGTTCCCAATTAGAAATCTAACCAAGAACCCCATTCCCACCCAAGCAAGATGTGCCCACACCCAAAGGGGAGTATAGAACTGAGGTTGAGAATGTCTGAGACTAAGCCATCAGCTGGCTGAGACCCCACCCTCCAGTGCTGGGGGCCCTGTCCAGGCTGTGAGGGACAAGAAGGCCACTAGCCTACAGGGCATCTCCTGTGGATTAGAAAAAAGGCAGCCCCTTGACGTGGACATAGCCCGGGGAGGGGGGTGGGGCACGACTTGGCAAACAGCACTTCTTTGCAAAACTGGAGAGAAGCATTCTCTCCTCCAAGTGGACACAGCGCTGCTCTGATGCCCAAGACACATGGCTGGGCAAGCAGAGCACTGGCTAGATTTCAGCCTTTACTCACCTGTTTGAGCAGTGAGCAACCTATGCCACTGTGGGTGGTGGCAAAGGACAGTGCCTCTCTCCACCCTGAAATGCCACCACAGCAAGAGCAGAGGCCGGGGTGGTTTCAAAGTCAGAGAAAGTGAGGTACATCATGGGTGTGGATAGGCATACACATGCGTGTGCACACCCTCTGACAGTGTGTTTCTGTGCACCTGGGCATATGTCCCTCAGCATGTGTGTGCATATGCACATGAACCTCAGTGGCATGATCTGAGCAAGTGAGTGTGTGTGTCAGTGAGTCTGAACAGGTGTGTGTGCGTGTGAGTGAACCTCTGGCTCTGGCATGTGGCCCCCAGTCTCTGAGCCTGGGTCTGAGCTCAGTGTGCATGTATGAATGCTTGAATGAGCTCCTGAGGACATGTGAGCACACCACCATGGGTCTGAGCATATGCAGTGTACCCCACAAATGCACCAAACTCACTTTCTCATTCTCCAGGCAGCTAGACTACATTTCCCAGCATCCCTTACAATTAGGCGCGGCCATATGACTAGGTAGTGGGCGCTGCTAGCACCGGCCACTAACAGCCTCCTATGTACCATCCTCTACCATCTTTCTCCTGCAGTGACCTTGGAAACCACATGTTGAAAATGGAGGTGCCACCAATAGAAGGAGTGTGGATTCCTAAAGCACCCTTTGGGGCAGAGACACCTGCTGATCAGGAGCACCCAGGTAGGGTGCACCTGAGTGAGAAACTTCTCTTCAATTAACCACTGAGATTCAGGGCTTATCTGTTACAGAAACAAATGTTACCTTAACTAATACAGACACTGGCACCAGAAATGGGGGTCAGGATAACAAAAACCTGTGGCAGCACGTGACAATCCAAGGAAACAGATGTGGAGGCTAGAAAGATGAAGACCCGTGCAAGACAGTGGCAAACCATTTGGTGGTAACGTGCTGGTGATGCCCTGAGAGCAGATACGGCCTGCTGAGGCCGAGGCGTGAGGGAAAGGTCTGGAAAAACACTGAGCAAAGACACCGGCTTTTACTTTCTGCTCTTGCAACATGTTACAAGAAAGAGACAAACTTGGGTGAGAATTGGCTGGTCTGCAAGTAGAAATGACAGGAGCAGAGAGAACCTGGAAATTTGGATCCTGCAAGAGTCAGAAGAGCCACCGCTTCCAAACCCCAAACAGAAGAGAGAATACTGGAAAAGGCTTTGAGGGACAACGGCCCAGTAAAACTTCTCATCTGAATGAGGCAACTCAGCCTTGCTCAAGAGTCACATTTAGGGTGTGGTCTCCCCACCTATTGTTTCAAATGATCTCAAGACAGTCACCACTACAGGAAGAGAAAGAGGCATGGGGGCAGAGAAACAAGGAGTAAAGGGGACTCAAGATTTGTTTCTAGGAAAGAACTCTGGGTGTGATTACTTTGACTGTTTCAGCCTTAAAATCACCTTTAGGCCCCCAAATATGCATGACCAGGAGTGGGCTGTCAATGCTCTAGCACCCCCAAGGAAGACATTTTTCCCAACACCCACTTCAGAGGTGGCCATAGAGGACGAGGACTGAGAAGAACATCCCAGAGCGCAGAGCCAGGGGTCCCGGACAAGGCAGAGGGGAGCCTCTCCCAGAGAACAGAGGCAGGGTTTAATGGAGAAACTTCCCCACTGCAGGGGCACAGCTTGGTCTGCCTGCCTGCTGGATTTCCTCAAGGCGAGGAGCAAACCTGGGCCAGTGGGAATCCGAGGATTTCCTCAGTGCTGAGAACGAGGGGCTGCTGTGTGTCTTCCATCCTTCTATTCTTTGAATGGGAGGTTTTGTTGCGGTGGTTGTCTCTACCCCACCACTGTATTCTGGGTGTGTGCTGGGTGTGTGGGGGGCAGTGAGATAAATAAATTATCCTCTTAGTTCATGGGTATCCAGACCACATAGAGCAGCCAGGTCTAGACCCAATGGAATGGATGTCTCCCAGGCATCTTAGCTTTGAGATGATGCTCTGACTGGGTAGGGCTTTAGGTTGTCTCCCCTAGGGAGGCGTGGGTGCATTCTGGGAATGGGAGAAAGAGTAAAACAGATCCTTGGTGACCAAAAGAGCAGACTATGGCAAATAATTCACTAGCTGGTACTCAAATCTGTTGCTGCCTCCTCCTGGTGACACAGCAGGGCCACACCTCCCTGCCTTCCTTACAGCTAGCTTTGGCCACACACACGACTGATCTCCAGACAATGGAGCATGAGCAGGAGCAATGTGCACCTCTCCTAGGCCTCGCCCTCAGGTCTCCGTGTTCCTTCCCTTCCACAAAGAGCAGACTATGGCAAATAATTCACTAGCTGGTACTCAAATCTGTTGCTGCCTCCTCCTGGTGACACAGCAGGGCCACACCTCCCAGCCTTCCTTACAGCTAGCTTTGGCCACACACACGACTGATCTCCAGACAATGGAGCATGGGCAGGAGCAATGTGCACCTCTCCTAGGCCTCGCCCTCAGGTCTCCGTGTTCCTTCCCTTCCACCACAACTCAGGAAGTCACGTGTTGAAGATGCAGCCACAAGACGGAAGGAGACCAGGCCCCGAGCCATTGCTTGGAGAAGAGCTGCTCACCAATCAGGACCACTTGTTTACAACTTACCAGAATGAGAAATAACATTTCTATGTGTTAAACCACAGATGCTGCAGAGTTTGTCTGTTATAGCAACTAGCGTTACCTTGAGACCCTCTGGGAATCTGAACACGTTCGTGCTTCTGTGGGTCTAAGCAAATGTGTCTGTGTCCCTGGGGAACTAAGCCTACTGTGCCTGAGGGTCTCATCCCCGCATGCGGGGGCAATGCTGCAGGAGGGATGAACATGTGGGGTGAGTGCACAAGGCTGCCTCTGTGGGTCTGAGCACATATGGGCCTGTGTTAATCTGAGGACACAAGTGTATACGTGTGTGCCCTGGTGGGTCTGAACAGCTGCATATACTCACTTGAGTGTGAACACACTGGCATGCATGGTATGAGTCTGAGCATGAGTGCATGCCCAGCAGCTCTGAGGACATGTGTATGCCCTTCTGTTTGCTACTGCATGGGTGCCTCTGGGCACATAAGTGCACCCACAGCTGTGAGCACCTATGTGGGTCAATGGAGGCCTGAGCGAGTGTGTGTGTGTGTTTACCTCTGAGGGCCTGAGCACATGTACCTACATTTCTGTGGGTCTGAGCATGTGTGTGTGTGTTCATGCTTCTGAGTGTGAAACAACATATATGTTTCAGAAGGTGAGCATATGTGTATGTGTACACCGTTGTGGGACTAAGTACATGTTTCCATGCTTTGAGGGTCTGAGCATACGTGTGTGTGTGTGAGCACATCAGTGTACACATTAGTATGAGACTCTGGAGGTGTGAGCTAACGTGGGCTTCTGAGGGTCTCCTCTCATGGGAGCAGCATGGGAGGGGTGCAGGTCTATGAGGCTGAACAAATATGTGCATGTGTGTGGGCCTCTGGGGCCTAGCACACACAGCCTACCTCTGAGAATGTGTCCACACGCACATGGGGGCCTTAGTGCAATGTGCACCTTTGTGTGCAGGTGGGCATGCCTATGTGGGAATTGGCACACATGTTGGTGCATGAGTACATCCCCCTGCGGGTACATGTGTGCATCTTGGAGAATGTACCTGGGGGTATATAACCCATGTGCACCTCTGTGAGTAGTACATGTGTGTGCACATGCACACTTCGGTGAGTCTGAGTACATTGTGTACATGCCTGATCAGAATATGCATACATGTACCTGTGGTTCTGAAACATATGTGAGCACCAGTAAGTCTGAACATGTGTGTAGGATTCTATGGTGAGCACTTGTGTGAGTTTGTTACACAGGTACATCTGTACACATGTGTGTGTCTCTGCGAGCTGAGCACGGATGTGAAATTCCATGAGTCCAAGGACATATCACAAGGCATGTGCTTCAATGGGTCTGAGCATGCGTGCGCATGCGCTCAGGTCTGAACACACACATGTGCGTCCCGAGTGTCTACAATGTGTGTGTTATGCCGAACATCTGTCATGTACACCACAGATTTGAGCACATCTGAGTGTGCATCAGTGGGTTTGAACATGCAAGTATGTGTAGCTCTGAGCACACACAAGTACCTTGGGGGGTTTAAGAAACAAGATGTCTGAGTGTATGTGCTCCTTTGTGAGCACACGGGTAAGTGTGAACCTCTGGGGGCTGAGCAGGTGAGTACCTGTGAGCCCCTCTGTGGGTATTTTTGGAGCTCTAAGCATCCTGTGAAAGACTTCGTGGCTCTGACTAAATGTGCGTGCCTTCGTGAGGCTGTGCACTTGTGCAGGGGTTTGTGATTTTGTGGGTCTCAGAGAAGTGTATGTGGACTTCAGAGGGTCTGAGCACACATGTCTCTTTGGGTCTAAGCATGTGTGTACCTCTGCTGGTCTGGCCATGAATGGCATGTTGTCTTCTAGGTTTGAACATGTGAGTGGGTGTGGAAGTGGGCACATGTGAGCTTGCTGGTGGGTCTGTAAATGTGTGGGCATGGATGTATGTGTGCATGCCTCTGGTCAGAGCATATGTGTGTGCATACAGATGTTTGCCTCTGTGAGTCTGAGCCTGTGTGTGCTTTTCCTGTGTGTCTCAAAGGGTGCAAAGTCAGATCCCAACAGGGGCCAGGCGGGGAACACAATATGAGTGTCTGACCAACTGAGCCAACAAGAGATGGAGGGTCACATTACCAACTCTACGGTGCATGCTCCCTGAAAGGCACTCCATTCATTTTAAACAACACCATTCTTTGGCTGGGTTGCCAACCTCAGATAAGAGAACCATGTTAGATGATGGTCTCTCCAAGCGGGGGGAGGTATGGGACCTGGGTCTATGGAGGGGCCCAGGTTAGGGAAAAGGGTGGAAGGTGAGCAGGAATGATCCCAAGCCCCATACCTGGACCCAGGGATGAGCATCTGGAAGGTGAGAGGGTACCAACACCCTGGGTTCAGGCCCTAGGCAACCACTGTCTCCGTCCAGGCTGCCTCCACCTCTAACACTGACCTTGGAGCCACAGGAGTCCTGGTCCTCCACTAGAGAAGAGCCTCCTTGCACTGGGAGCCTAGGAGAGGTTCTGGCTGGAGAAGCTCTGCAGGGCATAGCATGGTCTACACCAGCCTGGGGGACCCTGGAGTCACTGTGGTCCCTGCCTGGCCTCCCAGCAGGATGATGAGGGTCCAACCTTAAGCCTCTCCAAGTGGTTTGAGTGTGGATATGTAAATACGTGTGTCTCAGGGCTGGGAGGAGGCTATGGATTCTGGCAGTGTCCTCTGGGGGCTCCAGTGTACACTCTGCTCTCCTTCCCAGCCTTATTTTTAAATCGGGTGCTGGGCCGGCCACCATCCCCTCCCCATCTCAGCTTCTGGTCCTCCTCCACATTCCAGCCTCCCGTCATATACTCAGCCCTTTTCACAGGATGGTCCAGCAGTAGGTGACCTCACAGAGCCTTGACTAGGGGTGGATGGAGAGCAGAGTAACAGACCCATCTACTTCAGCTCCTCCTCGCCCCTGTGTCCTAGTGCAGCCTAAAAGCTCAGACCACCAGTGTGCACACTCAGCGTCACACCCAGGCACCTGACTACAGTCCGAGCCAGGGCAGGGAGGCGGGAACCTCAGTGGACAGAGTGTGGCCCTGGTGGGGCCCAGTGTATGCTGCCTGTCCCTGCACGGTGACCATCAGTCCCTAGACGCCCCTCTGAAGGGTCCAGGGAGAGCAGGTACTCCTCCTGTCACCTGGGAGTTCCCATCCCAGAGTATGTGAACATGAGCACATGTGCAAACACATGTGATGTGGCCAAGCAGTGCCCTTTTCTCATGCCTCACACAGTCCTTTGTCCCCAGAGACCAGCCCAGGGAACCATTCATCAGAGCTACTTCCAGCAGCCTAGGCTAGAGGTGCTGTGTCAGCCTACAGGAGCCCCCAGTAATGCCGAGAGCTTAGAGGGGTGAGCTGAGAGGAGTGTTATGTGTTGGAGCTGCCAGATGACCAGAGCCTCCCAAAGCAATGGTGGGGTTGGAACATGTGTCCCTGAACTGAGATTGCCCAGCGAAGTAGAGGGACATCCCCCAGCAGAGGGCCCTCCCCACAGTAGAAGTCTTCTGTTCCAGAAAGCACAGTCCCTGGGCTGTGGAAGGGGAGGCTTTTCCACCCCAGAAGCTGGTGGCTCCACCCAGTGCCCCTGATCCCAGGACCATGGGAATGATTCCTCTCAGCTCTGGCCTATTGGGGGGACACAAAGAGCAATTGGCTTCAATCTCTGGGTCTCAGGGCCTGCACCCCAGAAATCCCTGTGCCCTTGGTCTTTGAACCTGAGCCTCTGCCCCAAGACTCCACAGTCCATACTTGGGACCTGTTCCCTTCTTGCTCTACCCACACTCTGTGCCTGCCCTCAGCATAAATGTCACCTTTGGCGCTGGTAGACACCTCCAGACCCACCCCCCAAGCCAGATTCACAAGATGTACCCAGGGCACACTGCCCACCTCCTGGCCACATCCATTCTCCTGACCCTGCAGGCACCTGCCCCAACCTTCAGCCTTCTGATACCAACAGCCCAGGTGCCACCCACTGCAAGGTAACAGGGAGAGAAGTCTTTGGGAACCCAAGCAGGAGATGTGGGTGCCCCTCCACTCCCACAGGCTCATCTGAACCACCATCAAGACCCATGCTTCCCCACTGGGAAATCTGGCCACATCTAGTCCTTTCTCCATTCCCGCCACCAGCCTCAAGTGCCCTGCCCTCCCCCCAGCTCCTGTCAGCCACCCCCAACCTGCTCAGCTGAGTGGCCCCAACACCCACTTGAGCCACTCCATACCCCACACTTCTGTCAGCACTCAAGGCTCACCCCTGCTTTGCCAGTCTGCCTGTGGCTGCACCCTTCAAGCAGAGGCCTGGAACCCATCCCCCCAGGGAGTTCTCCCTCCCAGCCCTCTCCCCCTACAGCAGCTCCCCTTCTAGAAATCTGGGCCAGACCTCAGGTCCCAGTTCCCGCACCGTACCACATGTCTGGTGTAGGGGGCACCTCTCACCCGGCCTGAGGGGCACACAGTTGCTGTGTAGTAACTGCCTTGCTTTGGCCTGGCAGGCCTGGCAGTGTCCACCCTGGGAACTCTTCAGACCAGAGCACCAGACACCTCCCTGATACGGGGGATGAGAAGGGTTCAGGATCAGCAGAAACTTTCTCTTCTAGGGACCAAGAGGGTGCCCGGTCTCAGGAGCAGATGGGAGTTGTAGTTCTGGACCCAAAAGCCAATGGGAGTTGTAGTTCCTAGGCCTGCATTATCCATGCCCCACCCCAAGGACTCATGGGAGCTGCAGTCACTCATCTTTCTAAGGAAAAGTCTTCCTCTTTCCTTCCCAGCACCCCTTGGCTCTCAACCTCAAGACCTTAGGCTAAGGACCTCACTACCTCTGAGGAGTGGAGCACCAAAAGGGCACCTTGCCATAGGGCATTTGAGGGACCTGGGGGGATGTTAGGAAGGGAGGGAGAACTATGGACGAAAGCTAAGGCCTGGCAGCAGGCCCTGGGGTTTTTGGGCCAGGTGGCAGGGACAGTCGCCCCCCTCCCAGAAGCCTCATGGCGGGCCCCGGGGCAGGGGAGGGGGGAAAGGCACTCACCAGTACTGGGCTCACACTCCTCCAGGTCCTCATCATCACTCGGACACTCTGCCGAGGCCACCAGGAGGTCATCTGTGTTCTGGGGGGCGAGAGGAGGGGTGGGAAGAAAGGGATCCCGGTGGGTCAGCAGACCCCACTGCCATCTCTTGAGGTGTGGACAGCACAGGGGACAGGGCCCTGGGATAAGACAGAAAACCCTGGTCCAAGCCCCAGCTCTCCCATCACTTGTGGGTGACCTTGGGCCTCTATTTCCTCCCACACAAGGGGAAACTTCACAGCGCCAGCCTTGCAGGCTCCCATGGCTTCCGAGGACCAATGAGACAGCACAGGTTGTGCTTTTCGCTTCTGGGAGGTGAGGAGACAGGATGCCAGACCTGGGGCTGCAGGGCTGGAGCCAAGGGGCCCAGGATGCCTTGGGGGCAGGGGCATGGGGAGATGAGGCACGGGGATTCCTTGGAGGCCAGCACAGGCAGAGAAGACAGGACCTGGAGGGGTTTCCTGACTCCATCTTCACCACCCCTCATCTCTCCCAACCCCCTTCCCGGAGCTGGAGAGAACCCGCTGCACACAATAATTAGGACTGTGGTTGCCTTGGCAACAAGAGTCGACTTTGTCAGCATTTTCTCTCCTCCTGATTGCAAAGAGAATCCCCAAGATGAGTGAGTGTAAGGGGTAAGGGGCTCTCAGGGGGTGTTAAGGAAGAGACCCAAGGAGGGAAACTCAAAGTTCAGGAAGGAAGGGAGCCCAAGAGACTAAGGAGCGGGGAGGACAGGGCTAGGCTGAAGGCCACAGACAGGAGGGGTGAAAGGGTCATATCCTGCCTCCTCCCAGCCCCTGATTTTCAGACAGAATGGTCCTCACCCAAGAGTAAGGTGGGGTCTGGAGGATCCATCTTCCTTCTTGCATTCTTGCCCGCTCCCTAGTGGGTGCTTCTCAACCACAGCAGTGACCTCTGGGTTCCCCACCCCTCTCTTCTACCTGGATGGTCTGCCCATCACTCTCCCACTGAGACTGGATAGTCTTTCTTCCCCTACAACTTGGAGAATACTGGGCATGGCCGGTACTCAGCCTTGGTAGAGTCCAGGCCTTTCTCCCAGGGCTCCCCACTCTCTAGGGGCAAGGCTCCACGCATTCAGATCCCCTGTTTCCTTGGTAGTGAAGGCAGAGGGGAAGGGGGCATAGGCTTGAGTCTTTCACCTATATGAGCCTAGCTAGCCTAGTCCCTGGCTCCCTGCAGCACAGACTGGCAGAAAGGAGGGGCATTGGAGCACAGGGAGCCCACCCCTCAGTTAGAGGGAGAAGCTGAAGCAGACTGGTGGTGAACATAGGGGCAGTCCTCATGGCCACCCCAGATCCCTCCCTCACCCCAGGGGGACAGAGGTCTCTACAGTCCTAGAGGCCCAACAGCCACAGGAGGTGAGATCTGGAGACGGGGACAGGAGAAGCACGGGGGTGGATGGCCAAGCAGGGTGTGAGCCCTCTCTGGGCCAACACTCAGAGAAGGCATTGGGGCAATAGCTACAAAACTTGGCCCAGACCCCGGGCTGCTTCGGTAAGTCACACAAGCTCAGTTGGCTTGAGCCCTCTCTGGGCCAACACTCAGAGAAGGCATTGGGGCAATAGCTACAAAACTTGGCCCAGACCCCGGGCTGCTTCGGTAAGTCACACAAGCTCAGTTGGCTTGAGCCCTCTCTGGGCCAACACTCAGAGAAGGCATTGGGGCAATAGCTACAAAACTTGGCCCAGACCCCGGGCTGCTTCGGTAAGTCACACAAGCTCAGCTGGCTTTGGCCACCAGGAAAGACAAACCCATCCTACCCCAACAGAGCTTCATTGCCCAGTTGTAGGACCCTCTGGTCTGCCCCTACCACTTGGACTTGACCTGACCCAGGGAGTACCTGAGCAGGGGGGTGAGCACTAGGCGAGTTGGCTTTGGCCACCAGGAAAGACAAACCCATCCTGCCCCAACAGAGCTTCATTGCCCAGTTGTAGGACCCTCTGGTCTGCCTCTACCACTTGGACTTGACCTGACCCAGGGAGTACCTGAGCAGGGGGGTGAGCACTAGGCGAGGGCAAAGCACTGGAACTGTCTGCATCAACGTTCTCCTCTGACCCACAGACACCAAAGACACTGAGGCCCACTGAGCAGTGGGCATGCTCAAGATCGACAGAGAGGACTTGTGAAGGCAACCGACTTGCAACCAGGGCCTTTCCCACTGCAGGGATTCCAGCCAACAAGGAGAGGCTGCTCCTGGCCTCCCCCAGCCTCTGGAAAGGGGTTGCCTGCATCTGGCCCCTCTGGCACTGTCACTTCTGCCCAGAGCATTACATCCTGGTACCACACACCCCCCACTCACTGCCCACTACATCACTGAGCATGGCCTTCACTAGGGTGTGAGAGCAGAAGGGGTCATCCCACCCCTACCCAATCCAGACTTCTTCTTTCTTAGGTGGGGTGGTCTTCCCAGGCCTAGCTGGAATACCAAATTCCCCCTCAACTCAGAATGGTCCCTCTAGAAATAGTGGCCACCCCCACATCCATAATAATCCACAATAGCAGCTTCCTGAAAGCTGACCTTGCCTGCCTCACCTGAACCATCACTGTGACAACAAGGTCAGGGACAGTGGCCTCCAGGCTCCCATCAGACCCCTTGGACCCTCACCTGGGCACCACGGTTGCTATGCAGACATCACCTCTATCTGCCACCCAAATCCCCACCCTTGTCTGCAGGCCAAAGGGGGCCTCACCTGGGTGGTGCTGTCCCTCAGCGTGGGGGAGCGGCCCCGGCGCGTGGTGGTTGTGGCCATGGTGGTGGTGGTCTCCATAATGGTGGTGGCCATGTCGGCCAGCAGGGTGGTGGCCGTGGTCTCCGCACTAAGCAGCACGGACGGCCCCTCCCCCACCAGGCGCAGGTGGCCCTCAGTCCGCACATTGGGGTCGCTCTCGGCGGCCAGCGCCAGCACCTTGAGCCCATTGTAGTAGAGGCCGGACACCTGGCCCTGGAAGGGGCGGCCCTGATCCCGGCCTCCGATCTTGATGGCGGCTTGGCTGTTGAAGATGGTCAGCTGGCGGCCTGGGGGGAAGGGAACAGGTAGGGTAGGGGGTGACAGACAGAGAAGGGGCAGGCAGTGGGGGAAGAATGGAGGGGAGCCAAGGGGAAGAGAGCAATGAGGAGAAACCAGCAAGTGGTGGGGGGAGGTGAGGAAGGGGCGGACAACCAGAGGGAAAGTCCTTGTCAGCCACAGCCCCTAGCCCAGCCAGGTGGGGTCCCCAGAAGGGGGGGGTCCCCAAAGCACACATGGGCTGGGGAAAGGGAGCCCTATCTTCCCCCTCTCCCCACCATGCACATGCCTTCTCCACCTTCCCCTTTCCCCCTCTCCTCTCCAGGGCCATCACCCTCTTCTTCCTCTTCCCTTAATTCAGTCCCCATCTTCTCCTTCTGCTTCCCCCAACCCCAGTATCTGGCCCCAAGCCATGGAGCCATGGAGCCCTGGAAGTGGCACATACAGGAGACACAGAGGCAGAGACAGAAGGGGTGGCATCCAAGCCGAGGTGGAGCCGGTGCATGTGAGAGCAGAGGAGGCGAGAGCGAGGGGCAGACAGTGTGTGGAGCAGCCATGCAGGCCTGCAGCCTGCTCCCGGCTGGCTTCCTGCCCATGCCCCCACCCGGGCCCTCTGCCCCCTGGCCAGGCTCTCCTCACTCCTCCTCCCCTGCCAAGGCCCAGCCACTGCCCAGGACCAGGCCCTGGAAAGCTGAGCCCTTCCTCCCCACCTGGTGTGCAAGCACAGAAATGGAAAATGTTAAAGGGACCTTGCTTCGCTCACTGACAGCCGAAAAAAAACCACTCCAGCTCCAATCTCACTCCACACTCAGCAGTATTACACCTCAGAATTCCCACCTGGGTGAGGTTTGGCTGTTCTGTTTGGTTTTAGTGGATCTGGGGGTCAGTTTAACCCTCTGAGTTTGTTGTTTTGGTTTGGTTTTTAGAAAAGATATTTATTATGTTTAAGTTTAGATTTAACTGTGGTTTTGGTGCTGCTTATTTTGGGGGGGAGGTGTTGGGCAGAGGGACTAGTACATTGCCCCTTTCTCCCCAGACCTTCAGCTGTTAGCGCTGGGGGGGTTAGACCTGGCTTAGCCCTTATTAGCCTCTGGTTAGTGCCTCGTTAAAGATCTGGTTTAGAGTTAGGTGCCTATAAGCCTGCCCCAAAACCTGGGCTGAGGATAGTCCAACTTGTGAAACCCACATCCTCTTTGGAAACACAAGTTCTCTGGGATACCCAGGCCTCTGGGACACCCAACCATCTGTCTAGCCTCTGGCCAATGATTGGCCACTGGTCATCCTCTCCTCCTCCTCCAGCACTTTCCCACTGCCCACTTTGAGCTGGGACAGATGGGGGAGCCAGAGCCCACAGAGGTGGAGGACCAGTGGCAGCAGCTCTGAGATAGACCCTGAAATACCAGACTCAGAGAGGTCCATGAGGACCACTGTGTCTGACTCTATTCTTGATCATAAGAATTATGAGAAAAACAAAGGAGAGAAGGGTCACAGTGGTCAAGTGAATTAGGGAAGGAAATATTTCACAATTAAACAGGTTTTTTTCTCACAGGACTTCTCAAAGCCTTTATTAGACTACTGTACATGTGTATCTCCAAGAAGAAAAACCAGGATTCAGCACTTCCCAAACTCATTTTACCACAAATCTCTTCATTGTAAGGCATGTCGTGGGACTGTTTCACGGGACACATTTTGGAACTGGAAAATGGATTCATTCAATAAATTTTTATTGAGCACCTATCACACACCAGGCACTGGCAATAAAATATTCCCTCTAAGAATGCCCAGACCTTGTTCTCGAACACTCTCCTGCTCCTTATTTCATCCATCCTCTCAGCATGCCTGTGAGCCGGATTGAGCAAGGATCACTGTCCCTGTCTTATTGAGGAGGGAGCTGAGGCTCAAAAAGGGGAAGAATTTAACCAAGCCCACACAAAAAGTGAGACTACACTTTGGGAAACTCAATCCATCATTTTCTACAAGAGGAAATATGGGCCTAAGGAGAAGATGTAGATGTACAGCTGGCGAAGGACAGCTGGGGTTCCAGATCACAAGCCTGAGCTCTCCCCTCATCTACGCCACAGGCCCCACCCCCTCCCCCCAACAGGGCCTGTCCAGCTCTCCCTACCCTTGGTATCACAAGTTGTCCCAGCCTCAGCCCAGGTTGCTCCCTTGGCCTCTCTGATTCTGGGAGAGGGAGGTGGGTAATGGAGAGGAAGCCACATAGTGTTAGAAAACTTCATCCTTGTGGCCCCCACCCCTGCCCCCACCGCCATGAACTCCTCAAAGGGTTAAAGTTCACCCCGCTGGAGAGAGCAGCCCAGTGTGGCTGGGGGCTGTAGGTTTTAGCGATGTCTATTACAGTCCCTTTAACTTTTTGTCCTGTTATAGATTTATCACATCTGGTTATCAGCATGTTTAGGCCCCGCTGGTGTGGGGGGGCTGGAAGTTACATTTGGGGATTTTAGTTGGGGAAGGCCCCAGTGGACATTTAAAAGCACAGTTATCAGCTGGTTAAATGGAGATTTAACAGTTCTACTTCCCCCTTAGAGTTTAGCCTTAGAGGTACAGAGCTCGTCCCCCCTCCAAAGGGAATGGAATGGCTTTGCCCTTGGCCCCCAACTTCCCTTGGTGACAAGAAGCTTTCTCCCTCACACCCAGGAGCACCTCATCACATGCAGGCCTCATAGGGAGTCCACTCTGTCTTCCTCATCACCCCAGCAGGCACAGAAATCCCTGCAGGAGCACCACCTCCTCTCCCGTCTCCCTTAGTCTCTCCTCAACCTCCACCACTTCTAAGAGGCCTTCTGGACCAAGGTGGGACCATTCCAGAGACAGCAGCCCCATAGGCACTCTCTCTAGGGGTCTCTCCAGCAGGATCTGAGGCCCCCACTCTTCCCTTTTCTTCTCAGATGGCCTTAGTAAATGCTTTGTAACCCTCCTTTGGATCTTTGGGTTGACCCTTTGTGCTTCAGAAAGCTTCCCTGCCTCTAAGTGCCCTGTGACCCTCAGCAGGCCCTTTACAAAACCCCTGAAATGAATCCTGGGAAGAGGAAGTCTACCTACCAGCCTGCATCCTCAGCCTGCTTGTGATTTAGCAGCTTGGCAGGAACAGGGGAGCTCCCATGGTCCGGGATTTTGTGGATCACCCTAGTCTGATCCCAGGTTTAGGAGAACAAGTACTCCCCCTCTTCTAGAAAAATCCCCGCTGCTGCCCAAAAACCACCACTCTGAAATATACAGACCCTTGACCACAAAGGGAAAGAGAACATACTGGATGGACAATCGTCCCTTCACTTGGTGGTGGTGCTGGCAAAGACATGGAGGGGGAAACAGAGAGCTCTGCACCTTTAAGATAGTGTTTTTAAAGTTAATTAATTAATTAATTCTGGTTAATTACCTTTGTCGAGCAGCCACTCATCTACTACTCGACCAAGCCGGTAGGGGATTCTCTGTCTAGCAATCGCCAGGCGCTCGTTATCAAAGTTTCCTTGGAAAAGTTTAGAAAGACAGTAGGTTTCTCAGGCGGCGAAGTCCAAAGGAGTTAAAAAAATAATTATGCATTTCTCAGGAGACTCAGAGTAAGCAGCAACATCCAACGGAAAGACGGAAAGATGGAGAGGCAGGAAAAGAAATGCTGGGTCCCTCTTCTCCCCTGGTCCCCTCCCTAGGCTCCAGTCCAGAGCCAGCCCTACCCTGGGGGCAGGAGCAACTCAAAGAAAAAGAGGGAAAAAAGAAGAAAAGGAAAGGGACATGAAAGAAAAGGTGGCTGGAAGGTCAAAGGTCAGAGGTTAAACAGGTTTATCTGTGGTCAAGCTGTTGAGGCCCCATTTCTTCCCCATCCCAAAGTGGGGCTGTGGGGTGGGGGAAGGGCATTTATCAGGTTTAAGTTGGGGGGTACGAGGCATCAGTGGCCCAGCTGGTTACTGCATTTAGAGGGCAGTTTAGAAGTGGGAGGGACAGGTTAAGCAGGGTTTATGCGGCATTTAGAGGGTCACCCGGCACACGCATGTAACAGTTAGATTTAAACCACTTCTCCAAGTTATCTCAACAACTCTCTTTGCCTTCCATGCTCAACTCCCAACTTTGCCCTCCTTCCCCACCTCACACCACACCCCTAATCCCACCACTGCACTCCCTGAAAGGCGCTTTCAGCCTCCTCATCTTGGTCATAGCTCCTTTTCCACCTGACAGCCACAACAGATGACATCACTGGCTAGTGCATGATATGTGAGCTGGATCATCACCCAGCAGCGCCCCCCTCCCTTGCACTTTTCCCTTCTTTCCAACTCTCTCGTGGCCATCTCACCTCCTCTTCCACCCCTTTCTCCTCCCCTGCAGGCATCCCCCAGCCCCCTTCGGCTCCCTCCTGGCCCTAGCCTTCGCCTGGCTCTCTCCCCACTCTCAGTTCCATGTCAAGTTCCTCAGGCCCCTCTCTGCTCAGAGCCAGGTTCCCTCTCCTTTCTGCCCTCAGGACCTGGACCCAGCTCCTGACCCTCAGCCTTTACTACCTCAGTCTCCCCCCCCCAATTCTTACCCCCACCCCTCTTCTCCATCCTCATCTGGATACACCCCTGTTCCCCTCTCCACTCCCAATCTCCAGGCCCTGGGCGAGTGCATGTGCGTATGTGTGTGTCTGTGTGTCTGTGTCCTCAGAGGAGAAGAATGTACATCTGTCACATTGTACAGAGGCTGAGTATATAAAGATTCTAACAGAAGCCCTATTTATCAAGAACCTCCACTATGTCATGCCATTTTAGCACTTTCCTTAGGTTATTTCATGAAATTCTCACAGTATCACCATGAAGTAAGTATCATCCCCACCTTCCAGAGGGGGAAACTGATTCAGAGAGGCTAGATGACTTGCCCAAGGTCCCACACAACTTGTCAGTAGGAGATCCAGGATTAAAATCTAGGTCCTGCTGACTCAGAATCCATAGGCTATGTCTCTGTGCTCCCTGAGAGTTAGAGGAGTCCCACTCTCTGGGCCCATGCACACTGCTGACCTGGCCTGCTGGTGTTGCTCATGATCTGCCCTTAAAATACACACAGGCAGCCATCATGCTTTTGGGTTACCCCACTTTGCAGGCCAGGGATACCTGAGCAGAACAGACTCCTCACACCTGGCCTCTGGCCTGCTGGGCTCCAAGGGGACAAGCTCTGGACCCAAGTTCTGGCTTAACATGGTGAGGCTTTTATGCCCCCCATTTCCAGCCCTGTCCATCACAGGCAATGTCATCACTGCTACAAAGGTTGCCCTGTTGTGTATGCATCTGAGAGAGAGAGAGGTCTGCCCACAAGGCAATCATGCCCACACAACCCTGGCTGTCAGTGGCTGCTTGTGGCAGGGAGGAGGCAGGGAACTTAGAACAGGAGGGTTATTGTGTCTGAGTAACTCCACACATGCCTTGGGGCCTTGGCATAGCCTGGCATGCTTCTGCAGAGCTGTTTTCTCTTGTGTCTTTCTGACCCTATGAGTGTCTGCAGTTGTCCGTGTATGGGGGGTTGGCCTGTGTGTACATCAGCCTCTGTATGCATTAGGGAATTGTGTGACCTCTTTATCTCCAGGGACTGCCCAAAACTGTCTGGGTGCCAGCCTCTGCATGATTGGGAATCGTGGAATACTGGCATTTTTATTCCAGCATGGGTGAGCCCATGACGGTTTGCCACTGTCCTTCCACCTACACCCTTGCAGTCAGCGTGGGGCAGCTTCTCTACCTCTGCCTGGCTGTCTCTGCCTAGGAGAACAACGGAGGTCACCAGATGCTCACTCTGTTTTTCAATCAGACCCCGTGTGTGACTACAGTGTCGCTCAGCCTGTATCTCAGCATCTCTGTGTTTCTGCAGTCCTCCCTGTGGTGTTTCTATTTCTCTTCCCTCTTTATCTCCCATGGTGGGACTCTCCTCTGCTCCCTCCCAAGGCTCCGTCCACCTCAGCTCCCTCTGGCTGGGGCTGCATGTCGGCATCTCCATATATCTCTCCGCATCTCTCCTGGAGCTGCCTCCCTCTTTGCATATGTCTCAGTGACTATTTTCGTATCTCTCCATCGCTCCTCCTCTCACTCTGAGGCTGTCTCTGCCTCCCTCAGTATCTTGCAGGGTCTATGCCTCCTCATTTCTTTCATGTCCTCATCCCGTCCCTCCCCTGCACTCCTCAGACCTTGGTTTGTCCTTGGCCACCACAGCTGTCACCCTCTGCAAGCAAGGGACGCTCACCTATGCATCCCAGGGCCTAGCACAGGCCCTGATACCTAGTAGGTTGTCAGTGAAAGCTGTTGAATGTATTTGGCCCTATTTTTCAGTCTTGTCACCTATCTCTCCCTCCCTTTCACTATGTCCCTTACTCCCTGAGACACTGGGGTTCCTTTCCTCTGGGTTTGATGGTTACTTCTCTTTCTTTATCTAGATTTTTTAATATAAGTCCTTGACCCGTTCTTTTTAAAGACCTCGGTTCTGTCCTTGGGAACAGCTCTGCCTCCCCGCCAAGATGTGCTTTATGTTATTTCTCCTAGGTTTCTACATCTGCCTCCCCATTTCTGCTGTCCCTCATTTCTAAACTAACTCCTCCTTTCCTCAATCGCGTCAGACTCTGCCTCTTCTCCGCTCACCCCCGAACTGGACCCTGGCCTTGCAGACTTCCCCACTCAACCCGACACCCTCCCCCACTAGCCAATGGAGTCCCAGCACCACAGTCTCGCCCCGCCTCGCCTCGCCAATCCCGACTTTTCTCTTAGCCACGCCCCCGCCCTGGTCCCGCCCCTGCAAGCCGCGCCTTTCCCGTAGCCCCACCCCGACCCACAGCCGGAAGCCTCCGCCTAGCCCTGCCCCAGTACGGACAGCGCTCCTATCAGAGGCCGCCAGCCGCCCGCCCCGCCCCG
Organism: Galeopterus variegatus; assembly: GCF_000696425.1. Classification (NCBI taxonomy): domain Eukaryota; kingdom Metazoa; phylum Chordata; class Mammalia; order Dermoptera; family Cynocephalidae; genus Galeopterus; species Galeopterus variegatus. The sequence goes on from NW_007733816.1 coordinate 64,665, forward strand.
CCGCCTCCTCCGCCGGCCCTCGCCGCTTACCTGCCGGGTACCGCTCGTTGACCGGCCAGCTGTCCACCTGCAGGGTGGCGTTGCCGCCGCTTCGAGTGAAGCGCACCACGTGGTATTTGCCGTCGCTCACAATGGCGTTGGGCTCATCAATAGTAATGTCATCCGTGCCCACGTTAAAGATCACCCCCACCGTGCCCTGGTCCTGGGGACAGGGAGGGAGAGGTCAGCGACCAGGAGAAAGCGACCATTCACTCCTTCTAGAGCTCCACCTGTGGCCACCACCGGCCCAGCCCCACGGCACTTTACAGCTTTACGACGCACCCTTCTTGGGTCTCAACCGCCCAAGGAGGTGGGCAGGCATGTCCCCCTCCCCCATATGCAGCAAGGGAGTAACCTAAGGCTCAGTGGTTGGGGCAGCCACCATGGGATGCAGAGCCTGCACTTGGAGCCTCTTCCACTAACCACATCTACCTCTTGCCTTTGGTTTATCCAGAATATTCACAAATATTTACAGAGCACCTACTCTGTGCAAGCACCACTGAGCCCAGACAGGGATGATGAGGACCAAGCTGGGGACCAGCCCAGCGCATGGAGGGCAGAGGCCTCCCTAAGGCACGACCAACAGAGAAGTCCACAGAAGCCAGCCTCTGCCTGAGGAAGATCTGACCCCTGAGCCTTCCCAACCCCCAGCTTCCCAACCCCCAGCTTCCAGCCTCTCCTGCATGCTCAGCACCTCACAGGCCCTGGGGGCCCTACACCGGGCCATCAGCATGCCTCTCCTGGCAACCTCTCAGGCATAAAGTAGGTCAGGTTCTGAGTGTGAGGGCGGCCCCTCTGCAGTCATGGGGGTGGCCCCCAGACTGTGTGTTTTTGGGGGTGACTGGCATGGAAGAGATGAGGGACAAACTATGCTGGACTTATTAAAAAAAGGTGAACACAGGGTTGTTGGGGTATGGGATGGGCTGGAGGCTGGCGAGGGACAGGCAGAGGACAGACAGGAACTGAGTTCTGGAGAAGGACAGCAAAGAGCTGGAGCAACCTCTGGGTGTGGGGGCACCCAGAGGTGGCCACCCAGAATCCTACAGAGGCCACCCAGGATCCAGCCCAGGAAGAATTCTGCCAGTGGTGCTGAAGTGAGAGGGAGAGCTTCACTGAACTTCTACAACATGCCAGAACCGGTGTGAGTACTGTATGCACATGGTGTGTTCATTCCCACAGCAACCCTTTGAGGACACTCACAGCACCCCATTTTATCAAGGAGGAAACAGGCTCACAGAGGTTAAGTAATATCTCAAAATCTCACAGCTCATTAGAGGGGAACCCCAGATTTGAACCCCAGCTAGCCTGACTCCCAAGCCAGGGCTCTCTCCCCCTTGCCCACTAGTCTGAAAAACACTAATTCAAAGAACTGGGGGTGGGGGGTGATCTGAGAGGTCACTGAGGTCAACCTGGTTTCGAGACCACAGGTGTCTAACCAAGCCAGTGGAAGGCCCACTGGACCCTAAGCCTGAGCCCCTGTTCCATTCCCTTGCACTACCCAGCAGCGATCCCAAACACAACCCCTGAGTCTGTCCAGCCCTCCTCCCATGCAAGACAGACACTCCCACAGGCTCACTCAGGCCCCCCAGATCACACATACTCATGGGGACCCAGCCCATTACAGAAATACACTACACTCCTGGAGTCTTCCTGAAAGACTGCCCCAGTCCTGCCTGGGCATGAGAAACTATTCAGCTGCTACCTCCTGCATCTAACAGAGCTGAGAGGCTTGGTGGCACTGAGGGTAGGGATGGGGGTGGCTCACAGACAGGGCAGGGGTTGGGGTCTGGCAGAGAAAGTTGAGGAGCAGGGTGTGCAGCTGTGGCTCACTTGGAGACCCATGCCCTATCCCTTCTCCATTTGTGGGGTCAGGTCTCCCCCTCCTAGAACCTGGGAGAGACACCCACACACATGCATGCATGCTCGTGCGTGCGCACGCACACACACACACATGCAGCATCTCTCAGATTCAGTAAAGCAGGGAAACTGAGGTTGGGCTTGCCTAACAAAGAGTATTAGCAAGCCCCACCCATCCACCACCCACAGACTGACAACATCCCCAGGGAGATGGGCTAATCATCTGCTCCCTGCTCACGTGAAGGGAACAGCCGATCCTCCTCGTTACTATTGTTAGTAATAATATCACCCAGAATAGCATCAGCCCCTTGTATGCCTCCAAGGGCTTCTCCTCAGAGACTCAGCCCAAGCAGTGATGGCGGTCAAGGAGCACCTGCAGTCTGGGGACTGGGCAGGCAGAGGGCTGGCCCCGGGAGCTGGAAGGCAGGACACCTGGGTTTCCTAGGAGGCAGCCAAGCTCAGAGCTGTGCACTCCGGGGGAGAGGCAGCTCCCCGGAGCTGCTCCCGATGTGAAGTCAGTTGTCACTTCTGTTAAAGTCATTAATTCCTAATTCCCCAATTACCTCATTAGGCGGCGGTGGGGAGAACGTGGCCGCTCCTACAGCAAATAATTATGGGAGTCAAAATTAATTTGGCAAAGTGGAGCGACGCTTTATTAGAAACGTCAAATTGCTTTTCTCTTATTTTGCTGCCGCCTCCCTACTCTCTGAGAGCCGTTAATGACGCTGTGGTGGGAGCTGATGCGTCACCAGGGGAGGAGGGGGTTTGGGGGCTGCCCACATAGGGCTTCAGCCCATCTGGTGCCCAACATTCCCCTCAGAGCTGACCTGTCTCATGGCTCCCCCACCCTTGCCAGGCTCCCCCCGCCCCCCAGCGCCAGGCCTCCCCCTCCTCCCACCCTCTGCAGTACCCAGGCTCCAGTCCTGGTTCCTCTGTAGCCCTGCATCAGGTGAGGCCTGTGACCAACTACTGAGAGGGAAAAGGGGGAGATCCCTTCTTCAGGCACCCTGATACCCCTACACTTTCTCCTCAGCACTGGGAGACCCCTGTCCCCTAAACCAGCAGGCACACAGACACAGCACACACAGACACTGTCTACTGTGCCAATCACAGATGATCAGGATACTTGCTAACACTGAGTGCTTCCTATAGGCGGGGTAATATCCTAAGTGCTTTACATCCTTCATCTCATTGGAACCTCACAACATCCCTCAGTCCTAGTATTATGCCACTACACAGATGAGGCCACAGAGGCCCAGAGAGCTGCGGTGATTTGCACAAAGATAGAGCAAGGAGGTGGCAGAATTGGGATTCAAACCCAAACCATCTGTTCCAAAGCCACACATAGCCTTACATGACAGTGAAGAGAGAGGAGCAACAGGCCTCACTCACAGAGGACACAGGGAAACAGTCACACCCTGCCACTCAAATGGGTGGCTGAAACAACAGCAAACACCGTTCCACAGGCTAATACAAATATATAGCTACACACTTGATCAGAGACTATGACACCCAGTCTCTCTTCGTCACTCACAGTCCCAGCCATCAATCCCAACACACAATCATCATGCACCCAGTCCCACACTGTCATCCACAGCCACGCCATCTCTCACATACAAGCCACCACCCACAGCTCTGCCCCCCTTCCCTGACTGGCCTCGTGTGCCCAGCACCCATCAGCTGCTACTTCCACCCCTGCTCTGCTCTGCCTATGGGATGTCTCCCCTCATGCCTCCTTCTTTCACACCCTGGTATTGGCAGACAGAGGTACAGACCTGGGATGCTGAAAAGCTATTGTGTAAGGAGGGGCCAGGTTCCCAAGCAGATGGGGAGGAGTCAGCGCCCAAATAAACAAGACTTCTCCTCTGGCTTCCTCTCCCCCCTTCCAATTCTGCCCTCCTGAAAGCCAGGGATCCCCACCAGACCTTTCCAGCACAGAGAGGCTGCCAGTCTGCTCAGCCCTCACAGCTCAGGGGTCCTGGCCTGGGAAGAATGTGGGATGCAGGCAGGGAAACAAGGCAGCTGGAAGGGGCTAGAAATGTAGAGATAGAGACCAAAGACTGTGGGGAGGGTTCAGGGGAGAAGCTGAGACCAGAAATGAAATGGAGCAAGGCCAGAGGCCATAGGGAAGGTTGTGGAGCAGGACCAGAGATGGGGGAAAGGGCCAGGAAAGAAAAGGGGTGGCCTGCAGACTAGAGGTAGACAGGATGAAAAGCCACAGATATGGCGGGAGGTGCACAGGGAGGCCCTGGGAAGGACCAGAGGTCAAGGAGGGGAGTGGGCAGGGAAAGGCAGAGCTGGGTGGGACCAGAGATCAGGGTGGGGATGTGGGGCTGGGCTAGTGAGGAGTGAGTGTGGCCAGAGAAGATACAGGGGAGGCAGGGTAAGGGGACTGCTGGAAGGGCAAAGGTCATGGGAGCAGTCAAGGGCAGAGCAAAGGCAGGAGCAGGATCTGGAGCAAGGTGAAGAAGTAAGGGTGGGCTGCCCTGAGGCAGGAGGTCTGAAGGAGGGGGCAAGAATAGGTGCAGGACACAGTGGGCTGCCCTAAAAGGTTAGGAATGAGCAAGGCAGCAGCCCAGGGGCAGTCACAAATGTGGGGACATTTCTGAAGGCTGCAAGAGAATGGTCTGGAAGGCCCAAGGAGGCTTTTGGCTATGTTCAGGAAGGTCATAAGGCACAGATGGTCTCAAAGAGTGGGGAACTGGGGATATTCAAATCAGATGGGGTGGCTCTGGCACTCTTGGTGAATAACTGGGAGGGGAAATGGGTCTCAGAAGCAGAACTTCTTAGCAGAAAGCTTCAGGGATAAGGGAACAGAGGTTCTGAGGGCTCCTCATGAGGGAAAGACTTGAGGTGCTGATCCCATGGCAATGAGGGACCCAGCAGATTTGGGGTGGGGAAGGCTGGGAGTCAAAGGGCCGGAGCCCTGAGTCCTTACAATGTGCAGCTGCAGATAGTCTCCAAGGCCAGAGGCGCTGTCCACCCGCACCAGCACAGCGCTCCGCTGGTGGGTGCTGAAGCCCACGGCCAGGCGGTCCATCCTCGTGCTGGGCCGGTCATTGGGGGGCCACGTGTAGGTGATGAGAGCTCCCCCCTTCCCAAAGATGTATGTGGTCCCAGCTGCAAAGAGAAGGAAAGGGAGAGAGGAAGAAATGACATCAGGAGGGCGAGATCGGTGGATCCTCAGGGTTGTGACCAGAGCACCAGGACATCAGGTTTAGGGTGTGGGGCTTCAGCTGTGATCCCCACAGCCGCCACCAGCCCTGCAATCCTAGGGAACAGTTGGCAGGCAGGTGCCTGGGTCAGAGCCTGTGCACACACACAGACAGATACAGCTGCCTCATCAAGAAACCTAGCTTTAATTACAGCAAAACAGAGAGGTAATAGAGTGACAGAGAGAGAGAGTCCAGAGAGAGGCTGCAAGGAGACGAAGAAGACAAGAAGTGCCATAGGCACAAAGGGCCCAGGGGGTCTGTTCCTGACCAGCTCGACTTCTCCCAGGGCTGGCAGAGGTGACAGACTCAAGGTGTGTGCTTCTTGGGGCCAGAGCTGAGGGGGCACCAAGGCAAAAAGAAGCCCCAGGCAATAGGGAGAAGATAAGCAGAGCTATGTGCAGCTCTGACTTAGGCCCATAGCTGGGGCCCCTCCAACATCTGCCCCTCAGCCCCCTCCCCAACCCCTGGAAATCCTCCTGGTTTGCCCAGGACTCCCTGCTTCCACCCCCAACCAGGGGGCTGCCTGAGACCCAAAGCAGGAAGGTCCTGGAGCTCTGCCCAGTAAGAAAGAGACTGACATGGGGAGGGCGGGAGGGGAGATTGGCAGCCAGAGGAGGAAGGAGGCAGAGAGACAGATGGACAGAGAGGGGCAGAGAGGGGTGTAGGTGAGAGAAACGGGCGAGTGGGGGACCTGCCCTCCCCCACTCCACCCTCTCTCCCCTTCCTCTCCTCTTCACCAGCCGGCTGCTGGGGGCGGGTGTGAGGTCCCTAACGATCTCAGCCCCAAAATAAACCCCATTAGTCGCCATGTTCTCTCCTGCGGCTGACTGAGCTCTCTGGAGGTGGGGGTGGGGGGCTGGTCACCCAGTTTCTGGGAAGGGAGACTTGTCTAGGAGGCATGAAGGTCTAGTACTCTGGGGCCTGCAGAGAAAGGAAGGGAAGAGAACAATCTTGCATTCCTTAGAACATAAATGGAGCAGATGAGATTCATAAAATGCTTAATTAAATAATTAGCCACTAACGACTCCTCTCAAAGCACTTCTTGGGGAGAGAGGGGTTCAAGGGAGGACTTAACCAGAGAGAAAGAGAGAGGCACATGGGGCCTGAGGGCAAAAGCATGAAGTAAGCTGGGAGAAAAGTGTGGCCTTGGGGTGGGAGAGCTCTGGGCTGGGATGGAAGCCCTGGGGTCAGGAGCTGGGAGCCTGGGGTACAGGACCGCCTTTGGAAAGGAGCAAGCCTGCTCAGCCAAGATGGTGACCCAGCAGGTTACATGAGGCCTGGTACCCTCAAGGACCTCGGGGTCTCTCAGCTCAGGGACTCAGGAGCCCCCTTGTAGTTCAGGCAATCAGGGATAAGGGGGCTCTGTCCCAGGGAGCTCCTGGGCCCCCAAAGGAGTCTGCACTCCTAAGTGCCTTGGAGGGAGTCACCATCTGCAGGCCCAGGGAGGAGTTAAAGAGAGAAGGGAAGGCTGTTCCCTGAGTCCCAGAGAGGTAGTGAGGCTGGCAGGGGGGTGGGGTTGGAGGAAGCAGTAGCCCTGAGCCCCCTTGCTGTGCCCCAGCGCACCCACCATCAACACCCTCCACCTCCCCAGACAGGGCCAGAGTGAGAGATGACCCCTCAGGGGCAGTGCAGGCAAGAAAGAACTACCTCTACGATGTCTAATAACTGACAACTCACCCCAGCCTGTGGCAGGAAAGCACCCTCAGCAGACAGAAGGAGCTGGGCTCTGCCCCTCCTGACCAGGTGTCCTTTCTACCTGGGGGCCCTGGAAGCACCGTGGTGAGGGTTGCACCCTCGAGATGGTCCCCACGTTGAGGGTGGAGAGTTGGCTGGGGCGGGGGTATACAGTCAGCCCCACCCCTCTCGCGTGGATCACCTGCCTGGAAAGGGCAGGGTCTGGAGCTGGGGAGCTGGGTAGACCTCAGCCGGTAACAGCCTCTCCACTCCCAACACTGCAGCACTCTGGAAAATCGGCTGTTTCCATGGCAACCGTAATACCCAGGGTCCTCCCTCCCCACTCCACTCACCAGCTACACATCTGAATTTGTGGGGTGGGGACGCCAGGAGAACTGAGAGGCTGACCTTCCTCCACACATATACCTGTCCCTTGCCTCCCTGATCAGAGGCTGCAACCTCTTCACCCCTGGACTCCAGGGCCTCCCAGTCAAAAGAGGGTGTTATGGGGTTTCTTGGTCCTTCAGACCAGGGAAAGAAACCCCATCTACCTGGAGCCTACCCCATGTCCCCCAGGTCTAGGGCAAAAGGAGACCCTTTCTCCTGGCTTTCCCACTTCCATCACAGACAGCCCATCACCACGGACAGAGCCCTGTCTGTTCCCAGAGAGGGCTGGAGGAGCAGCAGGCCTGATGCCCCAATGGGCAGTGAGCCGGGAGGAATCACAGGCACGTGCCAACGGCCCAAACCCGAAGCCCCGCAGCAGACACATCCCCAGTGACGCACGCCCAGACCCCACACCCACACACAAGCAACGACGCACCCAGCTGCACACAAAGACCCAGCTTGGAGAGGCAGACCCCCGACAGGAGATGAAGCAGCGGGGAAACATGGCGGTAAACGCACAAAGGCCATAGCCGGAGGCGCAAGGGCTGGGGCCGGCGCTGCACGGGACAGGGCGCAGGCGTCCCCGCCCCCAAGGCCCACGGTGCACAGGTTGCAGGCCGCCCTCCCCAGCCTCCCCACTCCCAAGCCCAGGCCTCCCCCGGGATTTATTGCCCGGCTGTTCTCACACTGCAGCCAGTTTATTACATAGCTGGGCGGGCCTGTTAAAGCCTAAGGGCGTTTATTACACTGTGGGGGGACCAGGGCGGAGAGACACTCCTTGGGCAGAAGAGGTGAAGGATGAATGGTTTATTGGACTGGGACGGCAGTAATTACCCTGGGGAGACGTTTCTCTCCCCAGCACCGCGGCTCCGCCCGCGGGCGCAGAGGGCTCGCGTTGGGGAGGACGTCTGGGCGGAGGAGGCGGGGCTTCCGCAGGTCCCTCTCCCCGCCGCGCAGCAGAGGCTCCTCCCGCCTCTCACCCAGGCAAGCTGTCCTCTGCCCTGCCCACCGATTTCCCCAGGTAAGGCACGGCCTGCTTTCCTCGAGGCCTGGAATCCAGGATACACCACATCTACAACCTCTGGCAGGCTCCAGAAAGGGTTGGTAATCGAAAGGGGCCTAAGCCAAGGCCCAAAATGTTGCCCAAGGGTGGTCTAGACTAATAGTTTTTGACCTCCTTAGGAAAACGCTAGTGAAATGAATTGTGCGTAATATTTCAGGGAGTACTACACCCTTGAAGCCCAGGGCAAGCGATCCTCTGGCCAGACACAAGATGCCACAGGCCCACCACCGAAAAGCCCAAGGTTGGCACCTTCTGTTCACACCCAAGATAGTCTGTCTCCTCGATGCCTCCTAGACCCAGAAATTTGCTGATCAACTCAAACGCTCTAAATGATCAAGAATCTTCCATATAGTCCCACACACCTGCATTCTAGGAAAAAATACCAACCAACCATTAAAACAACATGATCACCCCATGTAGAAAGCCACCATAGAGTGATGCCCCTGTGACTGACTACACATGCAAACCCTCTGTCTGCCTGTGTCCCTGCAGCATCAGAAGCCATGACAAAAGCCTTCTGGAAGGTCTAAACTTGTGAGAGGATAAAATATCCTGCACAATCCAGAAAAACCTTGTTTCTAGGTGCTCATAGTTCACACCAGCTCTTTGTATATGGACCTTCACAATCCATAGCGGGAGATCTCTACAGGTCCAGATTCCTGAGTTCAGCTCTCTCTTGATCTAGAATCCCAGAACACATCCTCTCAATTCTTAACCCCATGATCCAAATTAACATATCCGTGTTCAGAATCAAAATAAATCTAGTCCCTTTTATAAGCTGGAGTGGTAAATCCAGAATCCCTGAAGGCAACTTACTAATAACTGAGCTAGGATTGACCACTTCATTCCTGGCTCCAGAGGGTACCATAAATGAAAGTTGGGGCTGGGAAGATCCTCAAGGACTCTGAAACCAGAATTAAGGGTCAAGGACCAGGAGAGTGTCACCCCCTCAGCCCATTTTTAGGACCCAGATATGCTGGTCCTCCCATGCCCCAGACAGACATCAGGTGCAGGAGTGTCAATGGGTGTCTGGCAGGTCGGTAGGGACATTATGTAACAGGAGGGGTTGGGGGATGGAAGGGTAGATGGGGGAAAGTGTGAAGAGGAGGGAGGGAAAGCAAGTAGAAATACAGCAAGACCCCAAAAGAAGGGGACTGGAGATGCAGGTGCAGAAAGAGAGGCTTCCTCACAATGTGGGATGCTAGGAAGACACTGGGGCAGAGAGGAAACCTGTCCTAGAAAGTCCTCCTGAGCTGGCCTGTTCCTCCAGCCAAGCATGGGTTCCCAAGAGGAGCCTGTCCTTTTGCCCTCTCCCCCATGGTTAAGGTAAGCAGAGGTGGGGTTCAGCCATGACAGGTGGTCTCCTTTCTTTTCTATCTTCCCTTGGACCCTCCTCCTTCCTCTCAGCTGCCCCTCCCTTCAAAGGCTCCTCACCCCACCTCCCACCACCTTCCATCCCTGTTCTGCAGCACCCTCTAGCTCTTCCTCTTCCTCCTCTGCACAGCAAGCGATGGGGTGGCCATCTCAGAGGCAATCCTAGCACCAGTATTCCATATGTCATCCCCCTGCCCCCATGCTCTTCTTTCCCTCTGCCCAGCTCTTGCTCCTTTGTGGAACCTTCCTCAGGTGCTCCAGTCCCCAGGCCCTCTTCCAATCTGCTGAGCACCCCTGAGCCAGCTCCTCTCTCCTGTGCCTTCCTCTTTGACCTCCCCTCCTCTTTACCCCACAAAGCTCTCCCCCAATAAAGCTGGCTCCCCTTTCCTATCTCACCCCTTCACGCCTCTCCTCATTGCCGAGAGAGACCATGACTTATCTAGGTGCCTATGGGAGCAACAATGGGCCTCAGGGGAGCCAGAAGGAGATAATGAAAGGGGGAGGAAGGTAAAGAGGGCCAGAGGGTTCCTAGGGAGGGAGAGGAGCAAGGTGTGGGGTGAGGATGTGGAAGAAGAGAAGGAAACTGGAGAGTATTGTATGAGAAGAGCCAAGCTGGGACAGAGACCAGATAGAGGAAACTATGTTGGGGATGAGAGAAGAGAGGAATGAGGGAGAGAGTTTGAAGGGGCTGCTCCAGGAGGAACTGGATGAAGAGAAAGTGGGGGCATGAAAAAGAAGATAAAGATGAAGTAGCAGAAAAGAGAAAAAGACCCAAAAAGGAGCAGAAGTGTTGGGGGTGACATGGGGGCACGAAGATTGGGAGGCAAGGCTGGACAGATGTAGAACAAGAATGGGGAGGCAGAGATGATGCAGACATGGGAGGCAGCGAGGGACACAGGTGGGAAGTGGTGAAGATACAGGGATGGAAGATGATAGAGGAGCAAAACAGAGCAAGAAATGAGAAGTGATGGGTAGGCAGAGCTGGGAAGTGGTGAGGGTCCAGGGATGGGAAGGCATGGAAGGACAGCAACGGGAGGTCACATGGGTACAAAGGAGCAGTGAGGAAGGCACAATGATGAGAGGTGATGGGAGCATGGAGGTGCCAGACTACCCACAGAGGAGGTGACAGAGATGGAATGTGAGGACAGAGGGCACAGAGACGGGAAGCGATGGGAGGACACATGTGGGAGGTGATGACAGCAGGGATGGCATGGAACGGAGGCACAGAAATGGGAGGTGATGGAGGGCTAAGGTGGGGGCCAAAGATGAAAGGGGATGAGGGATAGTGATGGGAGGTGATGGAGGTGCAGAGCTGGGAGGTGAGGGGGGTACAGAAGTGGAAGCAATGAAGTGTCCTATGGAAGGTAATGACAAGGTAAAGAGAAGGGAGGAGATGTGGAGTACAGAGAAGGGAGGTGACAGTAGACTAAAATGAGATGTGACAGGGCCTCTGGGATGGGAAGAGACAGAAGCTCTGAGATGGAATGTGAAGGAGGGACTGAGGTAGGAAGTGGTAGGGGCTGATATGGAATGAAATAAAATGTGAAGAGGGACTGACATGGGAGGTAATGGGGAGTACAGAGCTTGGAAGTTACAGGGGTACGCTGACAGAAAGTGATGAGGGCACAGCATGGAGGACAGAGATGGGAAGAGGTGGCACACAGAGAATCTTAGGGGTCAGCATGGAGGACAGAGATGGGAAGAGGTGGCACACAGAGAATCTTAGGGGTCAGCATGGAGGACAGAGATGGGAAGAGGTGGCACACAGAGAATCTTAGGGGTCAGCATGGAGGACAGAGATGGGAAGAGGTGGCACACAGAGAATCTTAGGGGTCCAAGATATGAAGTGATGAGGGGCCGGAGATGGGAGGTGATGATGGGCAGAAATGAGAAGTGATAGAAGCCAGTGATAAAAATGGGAGGCAATGGGGTCCGAGAAGGAAGGTGAAGTTGGTTTTGAGATGGAAGGTTAAGAGGGGCTGAGAAAGGAGACAATAGTTAGTGGGGAGTGACTGAGGACGGCGTGGAAGTGATGAGGAGCCTGGGAGCATAAATTACAGGCGCTCAGGCTGCAGAAGTGAGAGCTGCTGGGGTCAGAGGAGGAGGCAGGGCAGCGATGAAGAGGCATGGAGAGGAGAAACCCGAGATGAGGGGACCAAGGATGGGAGAATGATGGGACAGCAGAGTGAGGTGATTGTTTGGGAGCGATGGAAGACCAGCAATGGGAGAAGGGAAGGTTGCTGGAGGGACAGAGGTGAAATAGAGACAGATATGAAGAGGGGAAAGAGGAAGAGATGGGACATGTCAGAAGCACAGATAACAGATGGGCGGGGTGGTGGGGGAGACCAGTAAATGGAAGGTGAGGGCGAGGCAGAGGTGGAGGTAAGACAGATGAAGAAATGGTACAGGCAGAGATGGAGGTGATGCGGAAGAGAAACGGAAGGGAGAGCTGCACAGAGGATGGACGGACAGACAGGTGATGGGGTACGGAGATGGGAGGGTAGTAACAAACCAGACACAGGAAGAGGAGGTGAAGGTGAGCAAGCCAGCAAAGCTATGAGGACAGAGAAATGGGGGGGGGTGATGGAGGCGAGGGTGGGGCTGAGATGAAGGGAAAATGGGAGGTGAGGGGCTCCGGCCGCAAAGCAGAGGGGCCGGCTTGGCGCGCACAGCTGGGGTGCGGCCCGCGGGGGCCTGGGTACGCACACGGGAGGCCCGGGGGCCGGCCAGCTGGCCGGCGGCGTCGCCAGCGCCACTTACCGTG
>NW_007733816.1:77297-77910 GCF_000696425.1 Galeopterus variegatus
CGAGGCGGCGCGGGCACCCCCCCGGCCCGCTCCCCCCGGGGGGCATTTCGTCCCCGGGGCGGCCGCCTCACAGCCCCATGGTCGGGGGCGGGGACGCGGGGCCGCGCAGCCCCGCGAAACCCCCCTCCGGCTCCGAGCTCCGGGAGGGGGGTAGGGGTGAAGAGAAGGAAAATCAGAGCCCAAGCCTCGGTCCGGAGCCAACGAAATCAACTGGATCCCGCCGGGGAATCCAGGGTCCGCGGAGAGGCAACGCCAAGGTCCAGGACGCCTGGGTCCATCGCGAGGAGCTAGGGGTCTCCCCGCATCCCGGCGGGTCGGAGCGGCGCGGAGGGCCGTCAGAAACCCGGGAGAGCACCCGGGGCAGGGGGCATGGTGCTGGGTGGAGAGGGAGGGGAGAGCGGGGGCCAAGCAGGGAGGGGAGAGCGGGGGAAATCCTGCGGAAAAACCGAGCCGGGGTTGGGAGCGGGGTGCGGGCTGGAGAAAAGGAGAGGGACAGAGGCCCGGCTCCCCGGAAAGCGGGGGACCGGCGGAGACTAGGGACGGACGCTGCTGCTGCCGCCGCTGCCGCCCGACGGAGGCCCGGGGAGAGGAGGGAGCGGCCGGGGGAGGGGGG
>NW_007733816.1:78886-104090 GCF_000696425.1 Galeopterus variegatus
TACAGCAGGCAGGGCGGAGGGACCACAGCGGCTCCCGATCTGCGGGCGGCGCTGGACAGCTCCGCCGCGCAGCACCTGGCTAGCCCGCTCGGCGCTCGCCTCTCCTGCGCGCGCCCCGCCCCTCCCCCGCGTCCGGGCGCGCGCTCTCCTCCCTCACACCCCCCTCGTCCAAGAAGGGGCCCTGCTGAATAATTGAACAGGACTGAGGCTAGCAAGAGAGGCCGCTCTCTTCATCCCCCTCCCCTCCGTCCCCACCTGGACGAACCCCAATAGTGCTGGCTGGTCCAGCGCGCAGAGATGTGGCCATCGCCACCTCTGCACGCACTCCTCGGAACACACGTGCACGCTGAGATGTGGACTGGCTTAGGTATGGAGACACCCACGTGCCCATACAGGCACCAGTGTTTGGACAGACCCACAGGCTCAGACACATATATGCAGGCATGTGCTCAGACACGGGCACCCCAGTTCGCTCCCAGCCAAGCGTGTACACATGCTCACAGAAGCATACATGCATACATACATACGTGCTTGAACACAGGCAATGAATGGCTAACATACACAGACACCCCCACCCCCACTCCCAAGCTCACCCTCCAAAACAGGGTCATCCATACACACACAAATAATGCCCCCAGAGCCCCAAAGGTACTCAAAAGTAAGACACACCAGAGGAACATACAGTCTCCTCACCACCTCCCCGCAAAGGGTGCTCCCTACCTCCCTGTACAAGCCCATCCTGGACTCCTCCAGTCCTTCCTCTCCACTCATAAGTCTTCTCCCCCAGCCTCAACTAATCCCTCCGCAGAGGTCTCAAGGACACCAGCCCACTGAGTGTCCCACTTAAGGCAAAAAGTTTTCCAGGGACACTTACGTACAGCTGAGGAAACCACTTCTCCTTCAGGGTGCCCCCTCCCCAACTGAGACCTGCCCCCCCAAACTTTTGGGGACCTCTGGGAAGCATCTGTCATGGCTCTGGAGGTAAGTGCAGGGAGACCCCCTTCCCTTCATATGGATGCCACCTCTGCACCTCCATGATCCTGCCCAGGCAGGGGGAGAGGGTGTTGTGGGAGGAGGCAGAGCGTAGAGCAGGAGGAGGAAAAGGGAGACAGAGGTGGAGAGGGGAAGAAGCTGAAGAAATAGTGTAGCAGGGAGGAGAGGAGAGGCAGGTAAAAAAAAAAAAAATGGGCAAAAGGAAGGAGCAGGTGAAGGTAGACAGGAGAGGGCTGGGAGAGAGCAGGAGGGGAAGGGCAGGAGAGAGCTGGCTCCTGCTTATTGATTCTGAATTCAATTTCGGAGCAAAACTTGTCACCGTGAGCCCCACGTGCTGCCCCCAGGTCCAGGATGCAGTTAGACCCGGGAGCACTCCCTCACTGCTGCTGCCACCCTGCCACCCTGCTAGATGCCAGGGCCAGATTTGGCCCCCGAGCCCTTCCAAAGTGAAGAGGTCCTCAGAGGCACCCAAGAGGAAGCTTTGTGTGTGGCCCCATGAAGGAGGAGAGACTGCAGGCTGGGAGCAGGGCTGGGGTTCCAGACGGCCATGTCCTCCCAACTTCTATATCCCATTCTCATGCACCTGGCTCTGGAATATAGACTGACACAGCTCTGAGCAGGCAGAAAATTTATGGTCCCAGAGGGAGGGAGGGAGGAGCCGGTGGCAAGAGGAGAGGAAGGGAAACCGCCTGGAGGCCAATCAATATCAGTGAGTGGGAAGTGGAGAGCATTGGAGGGGGTGAAGCTGGGGAGGGAGGGGGGACAGAGAGGATAAGAAAGAGGGGGAAACCAAGGTGTGCAAGGGATCAATAGAGGCTGCAGAGATGAACAGAGACAAGGAGAAATGGTGAGGAACCTACCACCTGGAGAGGCAGGAAACAGCCTCTGAAAGACAGGGCAGCAAGCAGGCCCAACGGGATCTCATCGGTCCCAAACCCCAGCCCTGGGGTTTCAGCTGCACCTCAGGAAGTGTCCCTCCTTTTATCTCCCCTTTCTCTCTCATTTCATATTCTCTTTTTCATTCTCTCTCCACTTTCCTCTCTCTCATCACAGAGATGGGTTCTCATCCTCTGATCTTTTCTCACCTGTTTTCCCAGAGCAGAGATTCCTGAGCCTTAACGCAACACAGAGGTCCCTTCAGCCCCAGGCGCAGTCTCCATGTTATAGATGGAGAAACTGAGGCAATAAGCAGGGAAAGGCAGTTCTGAGGGTCAGACCTCCGCTCTTCCTAGTCTCTCCCCCAACAGATAGTGCCACACCCCAATTGCAGCCCTCAGAGGACAGGTTCCTGCTCCATCTACCTTGGCCTTTGCCACCCTCCTCCCTTTCTCCAGGTCCAGACCCCTCAGTGCCCCCAGAGCCTCCAGGGCCTTCTCACTGGGGTGGGGGATGTAGCTAACTGAGGGGCCTCTCCATTGGATTTCTGCTTGATCTTGTGCATCCTGAGGTTCCATGAAGACCAGCCATAGAGGGACAGCATGAAAAACCAAACAGACAAGCCCTGGGGAGCAGCAGCCCCAGGAGAAGAGGAAGTAGTCCCTGCCCCACAATTCCTGCTCTGCCCTTGAGGGGTAGAGGTCTCAGAGGTACCCCAGGGCCAGCACTGAGGAGCAGCACACCGGGCCTGTGCAGGCTCCCAGGATGCACCCACCTTGTCTTTTGCTCCACAGCTTTCCTCAGGCTGTGCTGCCAGGTACCTGTGCCAGTGCTTGGAGATGATGACACTTCCCAAAACAGGCCCTGCTCTCCAGCCCCAACTCTCCCTGCATCCCACCATCCTGGAACCCAGAGAAGTTGCTCTTCCCACCCCTGCTGAAAGTTACTGCAACTCCATAAACCCCCCAGTCCATCTCTATGCCCCTTCCCAGAAGGCTGTACTCTGTGGGGCGAAGTAATGACGATGAGCAGCAATGCTTCTTGATCCTTATTCCTTCCACTCTGAGCAGCAAATGCCCACCATGGGTACCACCACCACCCCGAGAACTGAATGAGCAGCAGGAGGTAACAGAATCAGCAGCACCTAGATCTTAGCACTGACTCCCTGTGACTTGGGACAAGTAACTGTAACTGCCTCTTACTGAGGCCTGGGTTTCCTCATCTGTTAAACAGAAAGGGTAGTGTCCATCCACTGCCTTCTCTGAGGGTCAAAGCAAAAGGGTTTTGTAATCTGCTGAACACTAAACCATCAGTGAGGAGTGTTACTATTAAGCAACAAAGTTACCATCATCTCCAGATCTGTGCAAAGATGAGTTACCCAAAGAGAAAGAGGCCCAACCACAGCCCTGTCTTTATACCATGGCAGCCAGGGTTGCAATTCCCATAAGTTGGCCATTGTCTGGGAGGCTTTGGAAGGCAGAGAGAGCATCAGGTCAGATAAGAAAATCCTGGGGGACGGAGTGGGGATGTGGTGGTACCCAAGAGCTGACCATGCCTGAGAATATATTTTTTCAAAGAGGAAATGAAAACCAACACCCACGCAAGAGCCCCAATCCATGAAACAGTAGGTTTCTCCTGTAAGAAACCCAGAACTCACACTCAGATGATGAAGGTTGGGCAGTGTACTATGAAAGAAAAGCAGTGACCCGGGTTCTTTCCCAGATCTGTTATTAACTACCTCCAGAAACCTACTATCCCTCTCCAGGCCTCATTTCCATGTTTGTAAACTAGAGAAGCTTCGTCCACCTGTGCGCACATGTGCATGTGCACACACACATGTGTATGTGTGTGTGTGTGTGAGTGTGTGTGTGTGTGTGTGTGTGTGTGTGTGTATCCTTTCCCAGGCTTTTCTACTTGGTCTCCTTCGTCCACCTGTGCGCACATGTGCATGTGCACACACACATGTGTATGTGTGTGTGTGTGAGTGTGTGTGTGTGTGTGTGTGTGTGTGTGTGTGTGTATCCTTTCCCAGGCTTTTCTACTTGGTCTCTCAGCAGGGCTACCCCAGGAAAGATGCCTGAAGAGGCTGCCCTCTGTTCAGCCCCCTGCCTGCAGCCCAATCATCCAAGGGAAGCTCCAAAGCCCTCCTCCCACCACAAAGTAGAAGGTTGCCTCTCCACCAGCTCCTGGCACACTGCCCTCCCTCTGCCAGGCTCTAACCAGCTGCTGGCCACCAACCACTAGGGACTGGAAACTGCTGCTGGAGCTGCACTCTCTGAGGAGAGGCCTCAAATAATATGCAAGTTGGCAGGCAGATGCCCAGCCAGGAAGAGAAGAACTAAGCGAGGACACTAGGAAGTGTCCTTGTGGCTCAAGGGTACATCCTGCAGCTGGGATTCTTGGGGAAGAAAGAGAGAAGGGCAGATCCTACATCCAGGGGAACTAGCTGTCCAGCAAACTTCTGAGGGCACTAGGGCAAAGGGGGTGAAGGTTGATAACAGCCCCCCTCCCTGTGCAGTAGTATGTATGTGTGAGGTACAAGTACAACATGTAAGGCCATCACCAAAATCACATGGGACAGCAACAAGTGAAGGTTGATAACAGCCCCCCTCCCTGTGCAGTAGTATTTATGTGTGAGGTACAAGTACAACATGTAAGGCCATCACCAAAATCACATGGGACAGCAACAAGTTCACCCCACAGAGGCTGACGTCTTTGGTTCCAGGTGAAGGGAACATGTCTCACCAGCTCAGAAGGAGGAGGAAAAGCCATCTATCAATGATTGCCTTAGCGATTCAGGCAGATTCAATCCTGCACAGCCCCAAGAGAAACATTCCAAGAGGGTACAGCAGCCAGCAGATCCCCTTGGACTTTTGTGACAAGTGATGAAAAGGAAGCAAGCAGTACAGTTTTTGTGCTCTCAAAGACCCACCTTCTCCCTGGCAGTCCCTATGACTGGGAATAGGCCTGGATTTTCTGCTAGCCTCCCACCCCCACCCCCACCAGCCAGCCCTCCCAGGCACTTACGGTCATTGCAGACAGGGCCTCCATAGGAAGTCATGGTGCAGTCACAGGTAAAGCCATCCCACTGCTGCAAGCAGACGCCCTGGTTGGCACAGGACTCGTCGGTGCAGGTGGTGCTGGGGCCTGGAAGGGGCAGGAGGAAGGAACACCCCCAGCTCAGCCATGCCCCCTCCCTCCCCAGGAGGTACAGAAGCTTCAAGACCAGGCAGAGAAATCCCTAAAGAGCTCTGCCAGGCTGGAAGGGCCAAAAACTGACAGGGTAGGGGGGATAGGAGTGGGAATAGGGGCTCAACGACAGCTACGCTTGGCCTTGGACTCGGTAAAGGACCAGGGTGGGAGACAATGAGACTTTTCATCTGCCTGTACCTCTACTCCAGAGCTGTGGGAGCAGGTTCCCACAAGGCCTGAGAAGGAAGACCACTCTGCAAGTGGGGCTACCTGCCCTGGTCTGCCTCTGCGGCTGGTCCTCCTGCAGTTAGGGTCACACCTAACTCCTCCACCCTCCACTCACCATCACAGCCCCTCTCCACCTGCCCGATGCGGTGCAGGGCGTCGGCGATGAGGTCGGGGAGGCGCCCGTTGAGGTCCACTGAAGCCAGGCAGCCCTGAAAGCCATCCCGGGAGGCCACCAGCTTGGGCAGGTTGCTGAACATATTCTTGCTCAGACCACCAATGTACAACTCCCCTGCAAAGGGAGTGGGGTCAACACCTAGACATCCCAGTCCGCATTCCCTTCCCAGGACACCAGCATCCAGCTGTCAGGTCCTCCCAGCTTTCTCAGGCTCAAGGTTTCCCATCCCAGACTCCAGGTCCCGTACTGAGATCTAGCAACCTGCAGCTACCCACCCTCCACTTCTTCCTTCTTTCTACATTTTGCCATCTGTCTGCTCCCCTCCCGAAGAAGCCCAGATGCCTGGGGGAGTGGGGGGTAGGGGGACAGCTGGAGAAACCTGCTCCATGCTCTCTCCCACACGTTTGATTCCAGTTCCGGCCTGTAATCAGGGCCTTTCATAGATGTGCGGGCCCAATCCCCTCCACCCCCGCTCCCTCCCTCCTGAAATCTCCCATTCCCAGAACTTCAAGCCTCTCCCAACTCTCAGTTCTCTGCTAGGGAGTTTTAAGCCCAGTTCCCTTCCCCCAAGACAACCTTGGCCTGGGGTCTCTGGGAAGCTGCTCTCCTCAGGGACACCTGATCCCCCACATGGAGCCCAACTCCCTGGAAGGTATCCCATAGAAGAACTTCAGCCAAGACACTGGTCAATCTGCTGCCCTGGCCACAGGCTCAAGGCGACACAGACCAGCCAAAATAACCCCTGGGTTTGCTGCCGCTTTGGATTCTCTGTGACACATCGCCCCCTACTGGGAGCGAGGAGAATTTGCAGCACTATGCCTGGAAATTTGGCAGATCTAAGATCTGACCAGAAGGGTTAATTCAATGGTCTCTGAGGACCCTCCCCGCAAGCTCTGACAGTTTGAGTCACTCTGACACTCAGGGGTCCCTATGGGGCTGCGGGATGCTTTGGGTATGTATAAGAGGAGAGCTCACGTTGCCTCCAGTGGCTTCTGGAGAAGCTGCAGGCCTCATCTCTCCTATTTCAAAGCCCAGGCCTCTTAGCTCATCCTCCTCTTCCCGCTCTCTGATCACCCATTCCGGGGGCAGGCAATGACCACTTCAGTGACTACTGAAGAGTCTCTGGAGAATGTGGGACCTTGGTGTGACTTTGAGCACACCAGGGAAGCCTGGGTCCAAAGAGTCCCCAGAGCTAGTCCAGTCCAAGGTACATGATTTGGGGACCCCAGTTACTCTGCCCTTCACCATCTGCCCCACCAGGGCAGCATCCACCAGCACACTAAGCTCCCTGTTCTCTCTCCAGCCCTCAACCAAGGCAGGCTTCTGAACTTTGGAAGTCCAAGAGGTCCTTGGAAGGCCTGGACTACCCGCTCCTAGCTCTAGAATGAGGCCACCAAGTACCCCATGAAACACATCCTGCAACCAGCTTTCACTTGTTTAGAGGCAGACTCACAGGACAGCTGAGCAAAACTTTGGCAGAAAAATGACAGGCTGGATATAGTGAAAAACAGGAAAGAGATGGAAACTACTGGCTGGGGAAAGAGGAAATCACAAGAGTGGAGCAGCATTCCAGGAGGGGGTGATCTTGCTGGGGCAAGGGGTATCTGGGCTAGGGCCAGGCCTTCTCCAGAGGCCCCAGCCCCACCTTTGAGATCGAGGTTTCGGGCGCCATTGGAGTGCTGTGTGACAGTGCGGGAGTCAATCTTGAGCGTGTGCACGTTGCCTGGGTCCCTGGACACCACCACGTTGTGCCACTGGTTGTCATTGACTGGTTTGTCTGAGTTCCCCTTCATCAAGGATGGGCCATTCCCCAGGTCAAACACGTAGTGGATGTACCTGCCCCACAGTAGGGAGGAGACACTGGGTCACGATGGGGGTAATGCTGGTAAGACAGGGTAAGGGAGCAGCTGGGGCTGACAGGGGTCCTAGGTGCCATGGGAAGAAGGAATTGAGAGACCCCATAGGAAAGAGACCCAAACCAATGGCAAGAGGGCTATGGTGTGAGGTCCTATCATGGAAAGAATGTGGGAAGGAGGGCCACTGAGGGGCTGGCTGCTGTGACATAGGCTCAAAAGAGGAGCTGGTGGGGGTGGGGTGGGTGTTGATCCACAGGATCCTCTGGAGGCAGGGACTGAGCTGCTCTGGGGTGGGGTCCTCTAAGGCAAGAGAGGAGCAAGGTTGACTTCTGCCTGAGGAGAGGGTGGAAGGCCTGAGCCAGGACAATGACAGAGAACAGATACGAGCAGGAACCCCTGGCACAGATGCAGCCGGGGCCACTGGTGGACTGGAAGACAGTGCTCCTTCTCCATCCTGGCTGAGGAGGGAGCCTCTCGGCTGGTGGCTGGGAACCTGAATCTTAACCTGTGGTCTGGGGGATTGGACACCCACTGTATCTGGGTCAGCGGTGGGGGAGAGGGGTGGCCACTTCCTTGACAGCGGCGCAATGCCCAGCCCCTCACCCCTTGACCAGCTCGATGACAATGAAGTCATTGCCGTTGCCCGAGTTGAACAGGAGAAGCCCATCGGGGGCTGTGGTCTTGAACTGGAAGAAGAGGTGCATGGATGCATAGGCTTGGAGCGTAGCTAGCGCCAGGTAGCTGCTGCGACTCTTGAAGGTGACAGGATCGGCCACAATGGCACGCAGGCCAAAGCGAGCATTGAGCTCACAATAGGTGATGTCGCCATCCTTGCACTGGTCCATGTAGGGCTGACCATTGAATACCAGCCCACTCAGGTGCCCGATGAAGTTAGAGGGCACCATGGAGATGAATCGCCGCTCTGTCATGATGCCCGTCTCAATGTTGTGGAACTCCAGCCGCGTGTGGGCTCCAGCCATCTGCCCTGCTCAGGACAGGAGACTAAGATGAGGGGGATGGCATTGGGGCATAGAGTGCAGGATCATTTCTGGGGTTGGGCCTTGGGTTCCCAGGAGCCTCCCCTCCACTCGAGGGCCACACGTGAGCATCAGCAGAGATGCCTTCCACTAGGCACTAGCAGCAAGCACAGCTCCAGGAGTAGCTGTGGGACTCAGTAGTCCAGGGATGGCAGGCTTCCAGGGAAATGCTGCCTGTGGGGAGTTGAAGTGGTCCCTGGGGTCCAGACCCCAATGATATATCACCCCTGAGGGGTGAGAAATGGTAGAGGTGGCTCCCCAGAATGCTTCCCAGGCTGTGGTCACCAAGAATTGGGCCAAGCACAGGTCACTAGAGATGTGTCCACCTCCCTGGGACCAGACCACCTACCCTCCACGGTCACATTGTCCACAGACAGCTGCAGACTCTTGCCACGCCGCACCACCCTCACCGTATGCCACTCGTTGTCGTTGAGCTTGTGCCCCGCAAAGAGCGTCTCGGGGCCTTTACCTGCAGCACCAAGGGGGGAGTGAGCATGGCACTTACACGCACCCACAAGATGGCTTCATGTCCCACCCCAGGCACACAGCCAGCATCCCCACCACACATGTGCACATGCATGCACATAAACACACGTCCTATGGCATATATCCAACCGTGCCACACACCATGCACACAAGTGTACACTCCTGGCCTCACTTTTCACCCAGAGTGTGTGCATACGGAGCTCTTATGCCCCAGTCATAGACCCAGATGCGCTCAGCACTGCCACATCCTGTGGCTTCAGAAAGTGCCATTCGCATAGAACATGAAGTAAATGGTGCCCCTGGAGTTGTGCCCTGAGATCCTGCACGCAGACACTCACACCTACAACCATCATACTCTCCCCCAGGCTTCTAAGGACCTTCGATGTGTGCAGCCAACAGCTAAATTCCCAGCACATGAGCACAGACCTAAAACTTTCAAAATTCATCCAGCCTTATCCCACACCCAAATGTAAACACACAGCCACAGCTTCATCCTCCACACAGACACCCAATCTCTCATCTACAGTGGGACCCACTGTGACCTTTGTGCACGTGGCTGGTTAACTCCACACAACAGGACATGAAACCACATGCATGGCACATGAATTTGCAGCACTGCCAGAGAGGGGAATGTTCTGTTTCTTAGAAATTATGACCATTTATTCAAGACCAGGATTATCAGCTTCCCAAGTCTAAAACAAAACATACTTATTTAAAAAGTTGCTGGACTTTGCAGCATTCCCAGGTCATCTCTGGGCCCTGAGGTGCTCACCCCAGCCGGGGCCGAGGGTGCTGGCATCAAAGGAACTCGGGCGTGCATCCATCATGTCACACACACGTAAAGAAAGGGGCGCTGCCTGTACCTGCCACATTCATGTGCTCCCTTGCATAACCTCAGGACACATCATGCGGAAACAATCTCTCTGAGACAGAGCATTGAACCCAGGCACACCAGGACACCAGAAGTGTCCACACCCGCTCTCCATCTGACCCCTACTGAGAGCCAGCACTGTCACCTCTTAAAGAGCCTCCCTTTGGCAGAAACTTGCCCCCCAGCCGACACAGGAGCTACAGAGGACTGAACCCTGAGTCCCTGGACAGCTCCCCTCCTGCCTTCATCTTTTTTCCTGTGTGCCTTGCCTTCCCCCTCGTGGCCACCTCTGGAGATGCAGTGACACACCAGGCTCCTTCCCGCCAATAGGCTGGTGGAGTGTCCTACAGCAGGTACCACCCAAGTCTGCCCCAGCCCTCACTTTCTACCTCCTCCCCACCCTCCTGCTGACTTGGGCAACAGGGTATTCCAGTCTTCCCCTCCCCAATTCAGTGGGCATCCTGGCCATGGACTTTCCACCAACTCTCCCTAGTTCTGCTTCAGTTGGTCCACTCTGCCCTCCACAACCACCAAACCCCCATCCCACCCCCAACGCCTGCCCCCCACGGCCAAGGCGGATGTACGGTTTTTTGGAGAGAGAGAAAGATTTTGTAGTGAGAATTCATTACTTGAATTTCAACATTCTATCTTATGGAAGACATTTAAGTCCAGAGCACTCATGACCTTTCATTTTTTTTTTTACATCCTTCACAGGGAGGGGTGTCTGCAGGCCAGGGTTCCTCCCGGGGCCACTTTCCGGGGACCACGCGTGCCCAGGTGCCCTCTCCCCTTCTTCAGTTGGCCCCCTGTCCCTCCTGCCCCCAAGAGGGTACCAACCCTCCCCAGAGCTGGGAGGCAGGGCAGTCAGGTGATGGGAAGAGGGCTTGTGTCCCCCTTCTTAGAGAGGCCCAGTCCTCTCGTGTCTGAGGGAGATGGGCACCTTGGGAATCTCAGTCGTACAGGGGATCATTGGGGGCTTAGGGCTTGACCAACCCCACATCTCCCCAGTCTCTGGTAGGGAGATGGGTGGGGAGGGTCAGGGTCCCTGCATCCCCTGCTCTGGGGCGACTCCCTGCTCAGAGCCTAGATGTTACACATCACTCCCTGTGCCCCTCTGGGCTCTGAGCTAAATGGAGGGGTCTGCCCCAGGGCCCCCTTCCCGAAGTCATACACCTCCCAAAGCCCCAAGGGCTAGCACCTCCCCTACAGGAACCTTCCTTATACCCCTCCCTATCCTGGGGGATGCCAGGCTGCCACTAGGGATTAGGGTGGTCCTTCACCTGAAGAAGAAACTAGTATTTAATCTGTTTTCCTAGAGAGGGGCCAAGGCCTCACAGATGGAGACACAGAGGCTCCGAAAATATGACTTCTCTGAAAACACAAAGCAAGTTGGAGACAAGCACGCACCATAAGCAAAGTTTCCTGCCCCTGCCCCAGTCCTGGCATTGCTATCCTCCAACTTCAAGGCTGGGAAGGCCCCACGTGGTCAGAAAGCAGATGTCTACAGAACCTACAGTCTAGGACCCTGGAGTCCTCTGGCTAGATACATCACCCACTAGGTGGAGAGTCAGCCAGCCCTTGCAGAGGGAACAAAGCACTGGGGTCCTATGAAGCTCAGGTTTTAGGCCCTTAGGATGCCTGCATCACTCCTTGGGCTGGCTGGAGCTGCAGAAAGCCCTGCACCGTGCAGCAGGGGAACTGGATCCTCATCTTAGTCCTAACATGTATGACCTCAGGTGAAGCACTTCCCTACAAACCCTCGGCTCCCTTCCCCATGGGCTGAGGGTCTGGAACAGGAGGATCCTGCACAGAGAGTAGGCAACAGGTGTGTACTGGGCTGGCCCTTGCCTTTTGGAGTGAGGGCAGTCTCCAGTACTCGGTGAGTAGTAATATCCTGGCCATTTGTCACTCCTCCCAGAACTGGCTCTGCCCACATACACCATGACCCAGGAAGCAAAGGGTGGGGGTGACACCTGGCATCCCCTGGACCCCTGAAGGTTCCTGCAGTAGAGGTAAACAGATACCCCCTGTGACTCTGGGGGTCATGGGTCCATCGGGCAGTACAGCTGAGCTCCACACGCATTGTCAACCACAGCAGAAGAGTGGGGAGAGCAACCGGGACCTTGAGCCACAGCCTGGTACCCAGCGAAGGGCAGAGGAGGCAGAGAAAGGTCAGGTGGCAGACACAGGGGGAAGTCAGAAGTCACAGGAGGAGGTGGAAAGGGTGCAGAGAGAAAAGAAGAAGAAAAGAGGGAGTAGAAGGAAGGACAGACTGGACAGAGGAGCAAGAGGAGGAAGGTCGGGGTGAGGGTGGAAGGGTGCCAGGCCCTGGAGTCAGGTCACAGGAGCTTTCTTGGGGCCAGCAGAGTCTTCACCAATGAAGGGTCCAAAAAAGAAAAAAGGGGTCTGGAAGGGCAGGCCAAGCCCCTGTTGGGGAAAAGGCCAAAGGAGGAGCTCAATTCTTTCCTCTCTCCAGCAGGGGAGCACCAGGAATGGGGGGGTCCATCTGTCCAGAGAAGAGGTGTCAGCTCCAGGCCCACACCCTGCATTTACTACCCCCTCAGAAGTCCCTGCTCCAGGGGGTTTGAGGAGAATGAACACTGTGAAGATGGGCACCCCAGGGGAGAGCCAGCCCCATCCTCCAGCACATACACTCACCCAAGCACCCTGCATTTACTACCCCCTCAGAAGTCCCTGCTCCAGGGGGTTTGAGGAGAATGAACACCGTGAAGATGGGCACCCCAGGGGAGAGCCAGCCCCATCCTCCAGCACATACACTCACCCAAGCATGGTGCAGGTAGCACTAACTAATAACTCATTAACTAGTGACCTGTGTGTCAGTGCAGAGAATCAACAGAAGAGATTGACCTGCGCAGACCCCCAAGGCCCCTACTGCACATACAGTCCTGTTGCAAGCACATGATGGGACAGGAGGGAGAAAGCAATCGGCATGGAAAGGACCTCAGGGAAAAGAACACAGGCTTCCTGGCCCCTGCCCCGCTGGGCCCTACAGATTGGAGATGCCAGACGCAAAGCTCCTGTACAAGCCCACCGGCCTCATCTCATCTCAGAAGTGACCTCACAGAGTGGTAGCATGTACTCTGGTGCAGCCCTTGTTCACAGCCACCTCCAGCAGCCCGGCCTAGGGAAGGAGCTCGATTACTATGACCAGCCCCTGGTGGCAAGACAATACACCCTTCCCATGGCCCCAGGGACTAAAGGACTTTGGGATATAAGTGTATTTAGCTTGATTTAAAATGTGAACAAGAATTAGACTTTCTCTGTATGGCTCACCAGGGCAGAATTAGTGGGAATTTCAAAAAGGTAGTAACTACCCAACCAAGGAACAAGCCAATGATCAGAATGGCCATCTGAGAGGTGGGAGCTCCTAATACTGAAGGCATCAGAACAGAGGTGGAGGGCCTCCTGTTAGTGGGGAAATGCACGAGCAATTCACATTTAATGCACGCCCAATTCATGGGTAATGCACAGGTGTGGGAAAGGCAGGCTGAAAGAGGCGACACCTTGCAGCTCGGAGATTCTTCAGGTTACACTGTAGCCTTCATGTCAGCAGCACTGGCAGGTAGGACCCCATGGGCACATCTGGTGGAGGACAACTCCAGGGAGGGAGAGGAGGGGACAGGCCAGGGTGGGCACTGGCCCCAGAGGCCAGACACAGGGCAGAAGGCAGAAACCCAGGCCAACCTGGAATAGGACAAAGAATCCATGGGACTCTACCATTCTCTAGGAACAGAGTTCAGCTGCCCTGCTCAGGGGCTGCAGACTGCAGAGCCCAGGGAACTCACTCAGTGTCTGCAGATATGGTGGGGGCTGGCAGCAGGGACAGGAGGCAGGATCCAGTTCCTGTGTGTGGAAGGAGGCAGCAGCGCCTTTCAGCCCTCTCTTGTCTAGCAAATACTCCACCTCTTGAGGCTGACACTGAGTGCCTCCTCTGGTTGCCCCACCAACTGGTCACTGGCAGCCTCAGCTTCCCCTTCAGGTCCAGCACTGAATCTATTTCATTCCACTGTGTGCCTGTTGAGCTGGACAGCAGCCTCCTGCAACTCTGGCTTCCCTCCCCATGCGACCATGAGGCCAGAGACGAAGCCTCATCAGGCTTCTCCCAACTCCCCAGCAGCGAGTACAGCCCAGGACTGGGGCCTTGGTGCTGCTGCCTCTCTGTGAGGCCCTGCAGGCCCTGGGTCGTGAGAAGGATGGGCATCAGAATAGGGCTCCTGAGGCAGGGGCCAGCTGGATCACACTATGTGGAAGCAAGCCCCCAGGCCTGGCTCCAAACTTAGGTCCCTATTACAGCACGGTTTTCCTTCAAGAAGGCTGGGTGGGTCTCTATGTTTGTGTCTTGCATGTGTATAATTATTCCATTTGAGCCTCACAATCACTACATAAAGCTGGCAGGGCAAGGATTCTTATCCCCATCTTACAGATAAGAAAACAGAAGTTCAGAGATGGGAAATGACTGACCCAGCAGTGAAAGATACCAGGGATAGCCCCCAGGTCTTCTGGCCCCAAGCCTAGCACTCTTCCCACCCCAGTCCAAGGCTGAGTGGCTGAGTAGGGACCACTTGTGTGTCCTTGGTGCCCACACAGTGGCCATACCTTTCTGTATACACGCATCAGGAAGTATCTGTAGACAGATATGTCTGCACCAAACATTTGGTCACAGCTTGTCACAAGTTATGCTAAAGATGGCATCTCAGCACATACATCCCTGTGGATAGGGCAGGGGCACAGACAGGCATAAGAGATGGGC
Organism: Galeopterus variegatus; assembly: GCF_000696425.1. Taxonomy (NCBI): domain Eukaryota; kingdom Metazoa; phylum Chordata; class Mammalia; order Dermoptera; family Cynocephalidae; genus Galeopterus; species Galeopterus variegatus. Next base: position 93,372 of record NW_007733816.1, read on the forward strand.
AGGGGGACAGTCCTGTTGGCTGTCAGTCTGAGAAGCCTGTTCTTAACATGATGGGTCTTCCTGGAGGGCCACCTTGTTCTCCAACTTCTGAGTACTTACGTGGCACAGACAGAAAAGCATGCCCATGGGAAGGAGAGGGTAGATCAGAAGGGTGAAAGGTCCCAAGGGCCCACCAGGATATGTTTTCCTGGCCAAGGACACTAACTCCTGTCTAACCTAAAGAAAGCCAAGTTTCTTCTCGGGGGACCTAGGAAGCAAGAAGCATCTGCCTTTCCTGCAAATCAAAGGTCCCAGACTTTCCCTAAGGGTGAAAGGTCCCAAGGGCCCACCAGGATATGTTTTCCTGGCCAAGGACACTAACTCCTGTCTAACCTAAAGAAAGCCAAGTTTCTTCTTGGGGGACCTAGGAAGCAAGAAGCATCTGCCTTTCCTGCAAATCAAAGGTCCCAGACTTTCCCTTGTTGTCCCCACCAAGCACAGAGCCATGTGCTTAGTCACACAGAGAACACACATGCCCAGGTGAAGGAGAAGGAGGGGGGATCTCATGCTTTCTGCACAGAACTGGGCAGTCTGAGAGGCACAGGGCCACTCATGGCGTCCTGGGCTGGTGCCTTCCTCCTGTGACAGTTTCTGAGATGCAGGGGGCCATTGTGCAGACTTATGGGGTATTTGCCAAAGGCTGTTTCCCAACCTGCTTTCCCCTGCAGAGCTGCCACCCACTACCTATGCTATGGGCTGTGATAGTGGTTACAAGCAGAGCTGCAGGGAACCCTTCAAACCAACTCTGAGGCCCTGGCCGTCTGCACACTTCCCCCTCCTCCAGCCACCACCTCTCTTGGCAAACCTTCGCCCTAGGAGTACCAAGGCCAGGTGGCCAAAAGGGGAAAGGAAACGACACAGTGTAAATATATTAACAAAGTAATGGGCCCCCAAAAGTCCACAAGTGCACTGGAGACCAACGTTAGGATGAGACTCCAGATAAATATTTAAAAGCTCAACACTGTATTCTCTCCAGTTGAGGACTCAGAAGAGCCCTGCTTCTCCTCTAGGACCAGAACACAACCAGGGACCCTCGTGGCCTGAAGACTTCCCACATGGCAGGTCCTTGGTTGTTACATTTTTATATACTTACAGAGGCCAGCCTGAAATGGGGCAGATTTGACAGCTGCAGACCTCTCACTCCCGGGGCTCCCCTGCACTGAAAGCTCCATAAGGGTGAGGGCCTTGCTTAGTCACTGTTGTAGCCCCTGGCTCGGAACATACCTAGCACTTATGATGTGTCCCATAAATACTAGCTGAATGAGTGAACCTGCTGTTTTCTTTTGCCCTGATCATGAGAGCTGAAGCCCCAAACAAAGCTAACAGGACTCATGGTCCAGCCTACATGGGCATCCGGGGGACTGCGAGGTGAGGTAGAGCCGAGACCTGCTCTCACCCACGGGCAGAGGCAGAGACGGTGAGTGGGCTAATGGTGGGGGCCAGCAGCCTGACCCCCAACCCCACCCCGGATCTGTTGTAGGTGATGGGAACAGCACTGCTCTTTAAGGAAAATGACCTGGATTTGAGTCCAGCTCCTCTCCTGCCATCACTAGCTCTGATGTTGGACATGTCAATATATGGGTTTCATAATCTATGAAACAGGGATAGTAGTGCCTATCCAGTGATGTGGTGTCTTCACAGGAAAGCTATGGAACTCAAATGTGAACATACATGGTGCTAGACAAGGGGAGGATGTCATATCCCTGTGTGTCCAGTGTATACACAGGCACCCACACACGTGGACACAGGGGGTTCTTTAAACTAAGTGGAACAGATAAGGGCAGCTGTATGCAGGGGCCAGGTCTTTCTCATCTCTGTGTTCACCACTGCACTGAGCTCAGGCTTAGTACCCAGTAGGAATCAGCAAGTGCTTCCCAAATGAATGAGCAGGTGGATGAGCCAACAACCAAGAATGAGCTGTGTCATTATGTGTGTGTGCAGGAAAGACGCAGTCAAGACTCCACATGAGCACCCTGGGAGGACAGTTATCACACCCCAGATGCACTTGGGCAGATGCGTGGCCACACTCAGGGTCTCTATCCCTCGCAGTGTTGTCGAGCATGGAGCATCACCCAACACTGTGTGTTCTCGCCAGGGACAGAGCTCTCAGGGGCTCAGACCCAGGCTGGCACCTCCCCACCTCCAAATTCTGCTGAGGGCACCTTTCGCTGGCACCACCACCAGCTTCTCCAGACAGAGGGGGGTGTGAGTCAGAGACAGGGCTAGGGAAGGGGGGCAGGGTGGTTACCGAGGTTGACAGTGAGCTTCATCTGTCCCCCATCCAGCTCGAGGCGCAAGGTGTCAGCAGACTCCCTAGAGGTGGTGGCCATCATGAGTCCGTAGGCCCGCTGGGACATGAAGCGTAGAGACACATCCTCTGCCTCTGTGTGCATGGCGTTAGGCAGCATGATCTTCATGTACATGGAGCCATCGTAGCTCAGGACCGTGGCCTCTGCCCCAGGAGTGGGGAAAGAAGGAGGGCGGGGGACAGGTACAGGCCAATGGAGGGATAAAGAAGACCAGAGAATCATTACAGGGATGACAAGCCTAGGGCTGATCTATGAGGGGCACCCTGAGGAGGAAGGGGCACAGGAATGAAAAGCGGGGTCATCTGGGATGAAGACTAACCTCTCTCACAGACCCGCCCCAGAAAGCCGGTCCCGATGCAGTCACAGACGAAGCGGTTCCAGCCCTCTCGGCAGATGCCCCCGTTGCGACAGGGGGCAGATGCACACTGCTTCAGCGTCTCCCGAGAGCAGAAGGGGGAAACGCCCACAGCCCCCTGTGCCTCAGCCAGGCCCCGAAGGTCTCGGCTACGCCCATCTATGAAGAGGTCCCGCACACAGCCCACGTAGCCAGCCCGCAGCGCCGCTGTCCACACCTCCGGGGGCAGGGGCAGGTCCACCCGCCCCCCCTCAGGGAGACCGCCCAGGTACAGCTCGCTCTCCAGGTCCAGAATCTCACTCTCCCCAGTGGCCAAGAACGGTGTGCTGCGGCTGTTCACCGAGATGGAGCCTGGGGACCAAGGGAGAGTGGGCCTCAGTGGGGAAGGCAGGTTGGAGAAAAGCCGCAAGCCAGAAAGGATGTTCTGACTCTGCCAAGGAGGCCCCTAATCCCACCTGGGCCCCACCCTGCACCCTACAGCAGGCTCAGGACAACAAGCAGCAGCCTGGACCAGAAGCTCCCTCACTCACCTTACTGCAGAAACTTCTTGACAAAGGCCTCCAAGTTCAGGAGCTCCTGTGACCCTGCCCCAGCCCAGCTGCAGTGTGCACCAGGCCTCTGTCCAGACCACTCCTCCCCACCTGAGTGAGTCTTCAAAGGATGTGCAGGAGATGAACACACCCAAAAGCTAGAGCCCAAAAAGGGCTAGATAATTCTCTGCATCATTCCAGCCAGCCAGTCCTTTAGACCAGGAACCAGAGGCGGAGAACCTTAAGGAGGCTGAAAGGTTTGAATCCAAAGGGCTTTTTCCCCCTGACTAACATTTATTAAGTTTTTATGACTGTATGCCAGGCACCTAGCACTTTAAATATATTGTATCACTTCAGTCTCACAATAATTCTATGAAATTGGTCCTTTATGATCCCATGTTGAAATGGCAGGTGAGGCTTACAGAGACTAGGGAACCTGCCCAAAGTGCTGCAGTAGGGAAGGAGCAGAGCTAAAGCACGATCCAGGCAGACCACTTTCTCCACCTCTCAGCCTGACTGCCCCCTGCCTGAAGCCTGCTCTGTGGCCTGCGGACAAGGCACAGGCTCCTGGACCCTGTGAGACAGGGTGGCAGCCAGAGGAAAGGAGGCCAGACACTGGCCTGGAGCTTCTGAATTGGAAGAGTTCTTTGGAAGGAGAAGGTGGTTATCTTAGAAAAACGATTTGGGATCAGGTGGGAGCTTCAAAGCCTTTACTGAGATCTTAAGCTGCAGAAACTGTACATTAGAAACTTTATCCTGTTTGTACTTTTTATTCCATGATTTTCTTCCTCTCTTCTTTTTCAAGTTTGGGGAAACCTCTTTTAAAAACATCTGCCTATCTTAGTGGGAGGTAAGGAGGGCTTGGGTCTATATTAGGTCTGAATTTGGCAGGAATCTTTAAAAGAGGGGTGCAGTAGGAGATCAGAGAGTGAGCACAGGGGTGAGAAACAAAAAGGCAGAATCAGGGTCTCCTCTCAGACACGGCTCCTTATTCAGAGTGTGTCCTCCCAGCTTGAAACCTCACCTGAACCACAGACACCATTACCCTGTGCCCCCTTTTAATAGCACTGTTAAAAAAAAAATAGCACAGTCCCTAATTTGTTCTCTCCTGACAAGGTGTCAGACTTCCAATGGTCCTGCTGCTAAACCCACTTCCCAGGCCTCTCTGTTTATGGCCATATTCCCCTGAGGCCTGCTCTGCCCACTGCTGCAGGGCTTCCCAGCTCTACACACCCAACTGAACACTCAACAAATGTACGAGATGTTAGAGAAAGAAGAAGGAAAGGAAGAGGTGGGGAAAGAGGTGTATAATGAGCCAGAGAGGCGAAATCAAAGTGAGTGCAGGCCTCTGCTCCGAGGTCACTCTACAACATGGAAAACCCAGCATCCGTGGACAGATGAGTGGAAACATAATGTGCGTATATAGACAACGGACTATTATTCAGCCCTAAAAAGGAAAGAAATACTAACATATGCTACGACATGAATAAATCTTGAGGACATTATGCTAAGTGAAAAAGCCAGACACAAAAGGACAAATACTGTGAGATTCCTCTTACAGGAGGTACCTAGAGTAGTCAAATTCATAGAGACAAAAAGTAGGATGATGGTTGTCAGGGACTAGGGAGGGGGCAGGGGGAGTTAGCGTTTGATGGGGACATAATATCTAGGAAGATGAGAAAAGTTCTGGAGATGGATGGTGGTGACAGTTACACATCAATGTGAGTTAATACCACTAAAGTGTACACTTAATAATGGTTAAGATGATAAATTTTATGTTATGTGTAATTTACCAAAATTAAAAAAGAGAAAAAATAAAAATAAAAACAGAGAAAAGGCCAAAGAAAACCTTGTTAGAATGACTGCCCCAAGTCTGTGTTTAATGTGCACCTATGAACATGGGCTGTCAGAAATGTCCAGAGTTGGTCAAGACAGTGATCCAAGGACCAACCAGACCTGGTGTCTGGGCTCTAGAGATTGGCGTGAGGCTAACAGGGGAGCAGAAGGCCTGACATGCTCTGCAAGGCCTGGGCAGACTTCCAACCCAGGGAGTTACTGATCACCTGTCTGGAAACCCTCAGAAGCAAAGGGGTCTGTAAAGACCCACCCATACTGTCATGAGCCACAACCAAGGGATGAAGCCATTTAATGTAAAGCCCAGGGAAGGCAACCTTTCTCTGAGGGAAAGACAGGAAGAAAGAGCAAGCCCCTGAGAAGCCAACACTGCCAGGACCCATAGCAGACCCCTCCTCCCTGTGTGGGGGGGAATGGTCACTTCACTCAGACTCACAGGCCCAGCTCGGTGACGGCCGGGGGAGCACAAAAATTTAGCTGATGTTAATAAGCACTTAAATTGGATAATGCGTCAGTTCTCATTTACATCAATTCTCTCTTTCTTGGATAATTCTCTCATGTTCAACCCAATGGAGCAGAGTAAAGAGGATAGAATTAGCAGACAGAAAACAAGAAGAAGATGGGAGAGGAAGACTGAAAAGCAAGGGTTGAAAGGGTAGCTAGAAGCAACAGAGTGTTCAAGAACTAGCACCTGCCCGACCCCAGTGCTCTCTACCCTGCTGCTGTATTGTTCTAGAACCCACTCTGCCAGATGGGGGTGTTGGGCTGTGTACTGTCTCCCCGGGCCAGAACATCGGCTCCATGACAGCAAAGATGGTCTGTTTAGTTCACTACTGTCCATACCTCCAGCACTTGGACAGCACCTAGCACATAGTAGGTGCTCAGTTAAACATCTGTCAACTGAGTTAATAAAAGAAAGTTTAATGGATCTGAATAGAAGGGAGGTGTGGCTGGGAAGATATTATCGTAAAGGGGAGTGGGACATCTACTCTGTGTTAGGCACTGTGCTAATGCTTTTATGGATGTGCACTTATTTTCTCCTCTTAATGACATGTAATTATTCCCTTCCTAGATAAGGAAATTGAGGCCCACATGCAGCACATGGTAAAGCTGAGGTGTGACTCCAGCTCTGACTGATGCCAAATGCTGCACTCTCTCTGCCATGTGCCATGACAGACAGGGCAATGGGAGCACAGAGAAGGGGTAGAGGAGAAGCAACAGAGAAGAGTGCAGGAATTGCTGCAGAACAGAAGACCAGCTGAGACAGCTGGAGAGGATGTTAGGGCAGGTGAAGAGGGGTGGCCAGGGCAGGGGGGAAGGGTCTAGAGGCCTCCTGACCTTTGCGCCCGTCCCTCTGGAAGTCCACGTGGCACCACTCGCCGTCATTGACCTTGCGGCTGGATGCCCGCAACTTGATGCCCCCAGAGCCCATGTCCAGCAGAAGATAGAGGTAGCCATCCAACAGCTCCATGGCAAAGTAGTCAGCCCGCTGGGCAGAGCTGTGGCTGCCGGCCCCAGCCCCGGCCCGCCGGCCCTGGCTGAAGAGCAGCAGCCCGTTGGGCTCAGTGGTGCGGAAGTCCAGGGAGATAGAGCCAGTGCGCTTGGCACTCCAGCGGGGCAGCGCCACAAAGGCCTCAGGACTCTCAAAGGTCACGGGGTCCAGGGCAGCCACATCCTCACAGCGGAATGACAAATCCCCCTGCAGCTTCATCTTGGGGTCCCCTTCCTTTGCCAGTCGAGATAGCTCCAGTTTGAAGTCATTGTTCTTATAGACCACCTGCAGGGAGGGGTGGGATCAGGAATAAAGAAGCAAAAGCAGCTCAGGGCCTGTCCACTCCTGCCCAGCAGCAGCCAGCACCAGGGGACCCTGCCAACTCATCCCTGGTGACTCCTGCTCAGTGCTACCAGCCCACTTGGCTTGGGCCTCTGTTCTAGAGTGTTACACACAGATGCTGTGAACAAGTCCCTCTCCTGCACTGTTTATTTCCTCTGTCCTGTCTTCTGGCCCACCACCAGTATGGTACTCACCCTGTGGGTCTCAGAGCCTGCTAAATTGCAGTTCGTAATAATGACATGGCAGGAAATCGCCGCTAACATCTGGTTGCCGTTTTCTAACTGACAAAGTGTTTTCACTTATACTTTCACCTGCTCCTGACAACAATCTTAAAAGTAGGTAGTGACCACTCATCTATAGATGAGGAAACTAAGCATCAGCCAGTCAAGTGACTTGGCCAAGGACAGAGAGCTAGTGAGTGGAAGAGATGGGACTCATACACAGATCTTTAGTCTTCATGTTCAACAGTCTTTGCTCTGTACCACAGCTGCCTTCAGGGGTCCTCTGAGAGAACAGGGGCTTCCAATGCTCAAGGAAATGAGCAGGGAGAAGCCTCTTGACTGAGTCAATGGGCCTTGAGTTTTAAAGAGGGGATATCTCCCACCGTGGACTTGAAAGGAGCAAAGGACCCGGGCATTTGGCCAGGTCAGACTAAATCACACTGAAGACAGAAGCCAAAGGGCTCCTGGGCTCACCCAGCCCCTTCCTAGCCCTACTCACGTCCTTGAGGCAGCCCATGAAGTTGTTGCTGACAGGCGAGCCTGGCAGGTCAGCTGTGTTGGGGCTGCCCCCGATGTAGAAGAAGTCATCAGAGCCCAGCATGGTGTAATCCTCCTGCGTGTAGCCTGTGGTGGTCAGGATCCCGTCCACCGAGATGGTCACCTGTCCAGCCCAGGAAGTGAGGGGGAGAGACAGGAGACAACCGGCATCAACTCCCTGGGAAGAGCCACAGGCTGGGCAAAGGAGGGGCTGGGGGGCAGTGGGGGAGGGGACCCCCATTTTTATGTCTGCTTGTCTCAGAGGAAGAACAGTGGGGGGAGAGAGGGAAGGAGGAAAAGGAGGCAGCACAAGATTTGATGGTTTCAGGGTGGACTAAGGCCTGCCCTCGGCCCCCAGCTCAGCAGGAGGGAGCCTGGAGGGAACTTGGAGAGCTCACCATGAAGAGCACCAGGTGGTAGTTCCTGGAGGAATGGGGACTCCAGGACAGGGCCCCATTATGGGGAGGGGGAATGTAAACAGCACCCTCACTTTTCTCCTCTCAGAGGTACTCTCTGGACACACGTGATTTCAAAGCTTCTTTCAAAAATGAGGTAGAGAACACTAGCGGATCTCCCTGGACCTCTCTGGATCTTGGTGACTTAGACCCACATGCAGCCCTCCCTTCGAGGCACTGAGAAGGTCTTTCGGTCTTAGCCCAGTAAGGAGATGGGAGACAGCAGCGTGAGGACCAAGAACTCAAATATTCCAGGGAAGTCTTGGAGCTTCCTGGGGTGGCATAACACCCTTCAGGGGTGACTCCCACCACTGCCACCCAAGTTTCAAGGGTTCCCATCTCTCCTAGCCCCCTTCCTGAATCTGCCTCTTTACTCCCCAGGTCCCCTTATATTCAGGTCATTCTCTTGCCTTCGAAGTAGAGGGCAGCCCTTTACCTACTCATCAGCCTGCCATTCCCTTCTGCATAACTAATTGCCTTCTCTACTGACACCACCACTGTTATTCTAGGAAGTCACGGCCTGGTTAAGGAACAGAAGGGGACAGAACTAACCTCATGAATACCTTGCCTCTGGGCTGAAAAGTCAGTAAGAAAGGAAGATGGGTAGAGATGGGGGATTAGCTGGTGTTCTGAGGAGGCAGAGGGGCTCAGCAGTGGCCTGGGGAAGGCAGAAGTGACCTTAGGTGGGGCGGGGAGTGACAAGTACAGGAAAATCTCTGACTCCCCGCTGCCCTGCAGGCAAATGCCCATCTGGTCACTGAAAAGTCTAGCCATAGGTCAGCCCACAGGGTTCAAGATAACCAGGAAGGTTGTGGGGGGAGAGCCAGGAGTTCCCACTCTAGGAAGGTGGTGGTTTCGGAGGGTCAGCTAGGAAGGAGGTCAGATCTCTGGAGGGGCAATCAGGAAGCTGGCTCATAGTTAGCCCAAGACTGCTTCCACAGGCCACAGCTCACCTCCACTTCCGGCCCCCAAAACATGCTTCCAGGCAAAGTCTGGAGATTAGGGCCTTCTAATCACATCCTGTGATGTCCCCACCTACACGAATCCATACATCCATACGCACCTATGCCACCAGCCATCTTCCAGCGGCTGGTCACCAGGACTCCACTGTCACAGGGGACGCTGAGGGGAGGAACTCCCCAGGGACATGGGCAGAACGCAGGCAAGGGGAGCCCTCCCCAGGAACCATCAAACCTTGTGCTGGAGGGAAACTAGGTTCAAGGACAGAAGGTAAGGGAGTGTCTTTGTGGAAGGGGACAGTTTGAAAGCTTTTGAGTCTTGTTTTGAGGGGAGGGCTAGTCATTGTTGATTATTTTTTCTTCCCTCCACCCCACCCAGAGGCTGGGAAGTGGGGGTCTGGGGTAGAAAAGGGAAGGGTCAAAGTATTAGTCACAAAAACATGCAAATGAGATCAGACTGGGGAGAGAGGGGCTGGAGAAACGGAAAGGGGACCAGGATGAAGTGGTAGGGATAAGACAGGTAGGGTAAAGGGGCCTCCCTGGGGCAAATCTGGCTCCATATTGCCCTCCACCTCAGCTCCTCCTGATGCTGTACTGAGAGGCCAGGAATCGGGCTGCTAATTATTTCCTGAGCCTGAGTCTGCTCATCCCCAACTAGGTAGTCAGCTCCTGAAGGGCAGGCACCCGGCCTAACATGTCCCTGTAACCACACAAATCCCAGCACAGTTCAAAAGACACAGCATACAGTCATTAAAGGTCAACATCAAGTTGCCTTGTGGCCCAGGGCCACACAGCCTGTGTCGACATCTATAAACCTAAGGCCCTGGGAGCCTGCAACTTTGATGACAGAGCCTAAAGTCCCCTGTACATGTGCTAATCTGCGCACCCCAGCTTCTGTGCAGGGAGAGGGCTCTCCTGGCCCCAAAGATCCCCAGGGAGAGAATCTCCTCTTTTAGCCTCCAGCCCACCTGAGCCCCTCAGCTGTGTCCTCCCTCCCTGGCTCAGAAGCTGGGGCACCAGCCATGGGCCATCTCCCTCATGCTGTGGGCTCTCTTCATCACGTTCCATTTGCCAAGGTCATCCTCCCTTTGTCCTCTCAGAGTTAGAAAGATCTACTTGGAGTGAGGCAGAGTCAGGGGACACCCTCTTCAATTCCCCTCCAGGCTGGACATAATATTACCTTGCCCCCCATGGCTTTATGAAAATTGCCCCCACAAGTGGTGTCCCCCATTGGAAAAGGGCTGCCTTAATTACTCTCTTACAGGGAAGGGTGGGTAGCAGGAGGCAGGGTAACATAAGGAGGTGCACAGAGAAGGGGACTAGCAGGAGGGGCTGGAGGGAGGTAGTAGAGAGAGAGAGGGGGAGATGGGTACTGGGTGGAAAGGAAGCCAAGGGTGGAGGGAATGGAGGAAGGTGTCTGGGGAAGGCAGGGAGGGAGATGATTTAGATTAGTAAAACCCGACTGTTCCCTCAGACAAATCAAAGTTCAGACACAAAAATGGCAGGTTCGTTAGTAAAAGCAGGAAACAGGGGAATAATTCCCCCAGTCCCCCTCCACCCCGGGGGTTCACAATGCCCCTGCCCCCCAACCCCCCTCACACAGCTTCTGGAAGGGGTGGGCCGGCG
>NW_007733817.1:0-217 GCF_000696425.1 Galeopterus variegatus
ACAAATGGTGTGGATTCTTTATATTTAAAGATTTATAATAAAATCTACTTAAACTATTATTCAATTTGAAATTTTATCAGTGAGAAAATTAATCCGCTTGACTTTTCTTCTGTCCTAACAAAAAGCAACCTTGAAAATCACATATCACTGCTTGATTAAACATCAGACTGTATTCGAGAACTGCTCCTGGCGATGTGAACAATTCTTGAGATTTTAA
>NW_007733817.1:2466-3150 GCF_000696425.1 Galeopterus variegatus
ACACATCACCTATTGTATCAAATGACAAGGCAAGGAAAGCAGTGTGTGATAGGTGACAAGCGAGTGGGGGAGAAAATAGGTTTTATAGAAATTGTAAAGTAGAGATTTTTGTGGGCAAAAGTAATTGGAACACATGTATGAAGAGTTTTTTAAAAAAGAAAATTTAAAAACGGAAAACACCATGCTTTAATTTTAATGTTAATAAAGAAGGCTGCCTTTACAATATATTTAGGTATATTTAGGAACACACGTATGAAATTTTTTTTAAAAAAGAAAATTTTAAAAAGGAAAACATCATGCTTTAATTTTAATGTTAATAAAAAAGGCTGCCTTCACAAGATATTTAGGTTCCTAAAGTGAAATTACATTTGGTTAGATGATTGGCTTTTTTTGACTTTTCTGGTTGAGGTTTAATCAATTCTTACCAGGTAACTTCTAGCAAAATGTTTCAAATGTTATGTGTTATGTGTATTTAGCACAACTGAGTTGTTCACAAGGAAAAAAGAAAACAAAATCAATTTCAATTGGAACTGCATCTAACTGCAGGAGACACCAATGTACAGAAACAATCTGAGGTTTTCACGCATAAAAGATCAGGAAATAAGCCAGATCTATACAGCTATTCCCAGGGGTCAGGGAAGTCCTCACTGGCTTAGACTAATGGTTTAATTTAACTTTACAGAT
>NW_007733817.1:3857-11392 GCF_000696425.1 Galeopterus variegatus
TTATGGATTTTTATTCTGATGACAAGGTAATGAAGCTTCAAAATTATAATTTGGAGTCCTACTTAAATCAACTTTTTTTAAAGCCAAGTTTTTATAATTATAGTATCATTTATATAGTTAGTTACTAATTACCCAGGCACATATTTTTTTTCACATCTATACTGTTATCTCATAGTCCAGTCCATCATGCTTCTTGACATCCATCCTCCTACTAAGCTCTTAAATATTAAGGAGGTGCATAAATATAATTTATAATTTATGTACCTCCTTATTTATTTTCTATTGTAAATTTTTTATAATATACTAAGCAAAACATAGGAAAGTAAATCCACTATTTCCTCCTGAACAAATACTTCAGAAATCAAATAGGAACATTTTTTAAAAATTTTATTCCATAAGGATCCATTTTTTCAAAAAGATAAATAGGTTTATATTTGTTTCAATTTCTAAAATCTAAAAATTAAGAAATAATGGTATGAGGAAAATAGAATAGTTTAGTCAGGCCCCCTTACCACAGGTCCAATTGGGGGTGGTACAGCACATTCTTTGTAAACAAGTTGTGTGGGGTGGAGTTGGTGTGTATGTGCACCCATGTATCTTTTTAGTTTGTTGCTAGTGTGTGTTCTTTAGAGTTTGTGAAACAGCAGCTGGCTGGCAGAGAGCTCACATGTAAAAATAGAGCATGTTTTCTTTGCTGGCAGCTGCTCAGTTTTTCTTTGGACTTTGCCAATAGCAGTTGAGTTTCTGAGTTTCTCTTTGGACTGTCTAGCAGTCTTAGACTTGTGTGTGCTGAATAAAACTATTCTTTCTTTAACCAAGGCTCCAAGGACCTTTTGCTGGTTACCTAGCTTGTAGACCTGCCTGTGAAGAGTTTGTGACCCAGTCTGGACAACAGGTTTGAGGGGTCTGTGAGCTCCAGACCCAGCCCCAGCTCTACAAATGGTGTGGATTCTTTATATTTAAAGATTTATAATAAAATCTACTTAAACTATTATTGGATTTGAAATTTTATCTGTGAGAAAATTAATCCTCTTGACTTTTCTTCTGTCCTAACAAAAAGATGACCTTGAAAATCACATATCACTGCTTGATTAAACACCAGACTATATTCAAGAACTGCTCCTGGTGATGTGAACAATTCTTGAGATTTTAATGAAAACAGCAGATGGGGCTTTGGTATTAAAAAGAATAATGAATTTTTTTTTATTTTGAAAACAAGCCAACTATATTTTACAGCCCTAAAATCCTCTGCCTGTTTTAAAAAACTAAACCAAAAAAAGTTCAAAACTAATCAGTGATTAAAATAAAATGCATAACAAAGCACACACAGTAATCCCAAACTGCCTCCTGAATTGAACAAAAACATAAATTTGTTATCAGATACATTTAACTTATTAATAAATGGTAGAGTCATGAAGTTTAAAAAAATAGTTGTTTTTATAATATATTTGAATAGCTATGTATTATAAGTACTGTAAAATCAATAAAAATAAGAATACATGCTTAGGAACTTTTCTTTTTAAGAGAAAAGTATAGATTCTTCCAGTTGAAATGAATAATCATATCAATTATTTCCCTTTATATCTGTGAAACATAATCCCATCTCATTCACCTACTGAGTTGATCCACAGGACATTATTCCTGAGGCAAATATCAGCCAGCTAACATCAGGGAAATATTGACTTACTTGTTCTACCTTCTGTGAGGTTAATCCAATTCTAGTTATGAAAATAAACACATGAAGATGTAAAAACTCTACTGACTTGAGCAAAACGTGTTTAAATTATTCTGTTCTTCTTAATACAGAATGCAAAGCCAATAGTATAACACATGTCAAAACAATGTTGCTAGGTTACCATTAGAATAAAGCTACCAAAAGAAAGGTCTGTCTGACCTGATTTAGACATTGTAAGAATCAGTAACGTCTAACATCCTGCCTACTCTATGAAAATGAAAATTTAGGCACACAATATTAAATTGTTATTATAAAGCCTCATTTCTTTTGAAGCTGTAACAATGGGCAAAAAGAAGAATCCTAAAAAGTGTGAATAGTGAGGTTAAATGAATCCAGTCAGCCTTGTTCCCTTTTAGATTATTACCCAGTGGATAATTAAGTCTACAGTAACAGAACAGGAGAGTAATGCTAAATACAGGTTCTTCATGAAGCCCCAGAGCTAGTTTGAAACTTTTAAATGTCATTTCTAGTTTTTACTAAGCCATACCTACAATGCAAATTACTGACATTTTAATTTTAATCAAAATCTTCCCAAATTACTGAGAACAAAAACCACATTACTTTATTTGTAACTTAGATCCTTCCTGTTGGACTTGTATATATATTGTGCAAAAAATAGTTTTTACCTATCAGTTCGTAAATCAAGATTATGAACATTCAAAAGACAAATGTCATCCTTTTAAAGAAGTGCCACATTTTAACCTATTTACAGTGTTTGTTTAATACAACACAGCTCTCCATATTACGAGGGTACTTCGAAAAGTTCGTGGAAAAATAGAATTGAAAGTTAATACAAATCTTCCCATGAACTTTTGAAGACTCCCCACTGTACTCTGTAAATTGCTTTCTTCTGAGAGGTTTGATGATTACTCATATGAACCCCATGTGAGGTTCAAATCATTTATTTACCTTAAAAATTTCATTGTTAACATTCTATCTCACTTGGCAGGGCAAACACCTGGCAATATTTAAGCTCTCTGATTCATGGTTTTCTACATCCCTTCTCTTTATTCCCAGACTAAATTGGAAACCCTCCTAGGCCAGAAGCTTCACTAGCCAGGTATACCACTAACCAGACCTCCTCTCTCAGGGCTTCCTCCTGCCTCATTCCCCTGTGTCTTGTTCAGTTAGCAGGTCTGTCTGGCTGCCTCCCATCACTAACCAAGTTCATTTGGTGGACATGGTTGTCTGGCCAGTATCTCTTCCTTCCTTCCTCACTGCATTAGACTCCTCTCTCTTAGAGCTGCCAGGTTGGTTAAAATCAAGACTTTCCCTAGCAGAGTCAGATACTTTGTTGGGAAAATACAAGAAAATGGTCAGGGCCCCTCAGATGTTCAGAATCTTGCTGAGCATTTGATGTAAATATGCACGTGCACCCAGGTGTTCCTTGGTTATTGTCTAATGTAATTGAGCCTGTGCACCTAGGTGCCCTGGGTTATAGACTTAAGTATAAACGACTAGTGGCTCTGATCCACAGTGCCCCCTGCCCCCGGATGCCCCTGGGGGGTGGGGGGGGTCATGGGGAGGCCACTACCACTGCTGGAGGCTGTTGCTGCTGCCAGTGTCCTCGGGACCCTCCAAGAGATGGCCACCGCCAGACCTGTGGCTGCTGAGGACTGAGCTCATGCCGTCTGCCAACGGCTCCCAGGATCTTTCCCAATTACCTAGCATGGACCTGTGTGTGAGGGTCTGGAGACGCAGCCTGGTGTGTTGAGGGGTCTGGGGACCCAGTCTGTACAATAGGTTATAACTAAAATAATGAAACACTTTGGCTTTAGTTATGATTTGCCTTACTTGACAATTGGCATAGTTGTGTAGCTTTACACACCTCTTCACCCAAGGCAATACTGTCCTATCCATCACAGACTCTTCAGATACTCGTGGCTCTGCTGACTTTCCAGCTCCCTTTCTAAGTCCATGGTTCCCCTTACCGCCTTTATTTTTCTCATCTTTCTGGTCCATTGTGGTTATTTCTACTTAAGCTCCAAGTCTTATTGAGTAGAATGCATTATGCAAGGCTATCCATATACACAAAAGTATTGGAAATATAGTTTAATTACATAAAAAGGCACAGAATGTCTGATAGATATGGCTAATTTTATAGTACCACAAGTAAATATGCAGCAAATTTTCTAACCCATAGCAACAAGTAAGCAATAGTAATTACAGTATTCTCTAAACTAAAGGTTGCAACTAAACCTTTACCTGAGACACTGGCAATTCAGGATCTGGTTCCTGGAAAGCATGAAGAAGGTAGTAAACATTTTTAAGAAATACAGTTTCTAAGATAAAGGCTTAATGACTAACGAAGTATTTGTAGGTGAACTCTAATTCAATAAAATCTAAATATTAACTTTAATCTTTATCCAAAAGTGCTTTTAAAGAACACTGTAAAACTAATATACACTAAATTTTCTATGATCAGAAAACTCTACTTAATCTCATTCAGAGCACAAAGAGAAGATATCTTGTTTTATGAAGACACAATATCTCAGAAATTAAAAATAATTTTATATCTATACCAAGGAAACATTTTCTTATTCAAAAATAAGTTCATGATAGTTAAAACATTCAGACTTTAATCACTTAGGGGGGAGAAGGGAAATCCAAATAATATAAACCCTTCTATTCCATATACATATAATGGGATTAGTGGCTGACAATAAGAAATTAATTCTGACAGCAATGTCCTCAGAAATTTTTATAGACTATGTAATATACATGAGTGCCAGATGCTGACAAACACAACATCTGGGTTTTTTTTCTATCCAAATTAAACAGAAACCCATTGGTTAAAAAATCAAACTTATAACAAATTTATTCATAAAACATCTACACCTACATGTCTAGTCAGCAGTATCTATTGAGCATTTCATCATAGCATGTTTTATTGGGGAAACTACTCAGAAACAGAAAAAGGAAAAAAAAAAAAAAAGGTCCTTGCTTTCTACGCATGTAAAGTCCAAAAAGAATACCCCAAATATTTTGGTAAGAATATATTATCTGTACAAGCAATGTGCAAGCCATATGGTCACCATGCAAGTATAAGCAATTTATCATGACACATGGTAGGAACATGAAAAGAAAGGGCTAAACTAAGTTAAAAAATGAGGGCCCCAGAGGGTGGGATTTAGAGAAGATTTGGCAATCAACTGAACAAAAAAATAGTCACTCCAGAACACACAGCAATTAGGGATTTTTTTTAACTTCAGTGTGAAAGTAGTCAGAATCAAAATAGAGTCACTTGTGTTAAACCCTCACAGAAAATAAAGCCAAGAGGTTAACATGGGAGGGCCGTAACACAAACATGCCTATGAGAACCATTAAAAGACTCTCTGAAGGGCCCTTATGCACACATGCCTGTAACAAGAACTTTTGCCAAGTACCTTCTAAATTGCAACTTGCCCCATGTGTCACAAGGACAACTACCCCGATGCACAAGAACACTTGCCTGACACTTTCTCCACTAATAAAGTGGCATCAACTCCCGAGATAAATCCTGGTAACCAATGTTCTCTTTGTTTCAAAACAAATTATGTGTGCTTTTCTCTTTTTGTCTTCAAAAGTCTGCCCTTTCCTCTACCTCTTCAGATATGCCTATGGTCCCAATAGACCGCATATTCCGTATTTGCAAATCCCCTGCACACTCCCGAATAAATTTAATATCTTTGGAGAATCTCTCTGTTTGCTATTTAGGTTGACACCCATGTGCATAAGAAGGATCTAGAAAAAGTACAGATTTCCTAAACACAGTCCATACTTAAGTCCATACACGCCACATGGAATGAGATGGCAGATGAAAGTAACCCTTTCTATTCTTTCTTCTATTTATTCATATACACATATGTATGGCCCATTATCTCATTTGTCTCACAACAACCATCTGATGGAAGCAGGTGGGTATTGTTATCCACTTAATGGATAAGAAATTCAGAGATGTTAAGTAATTTGTTCAAGGTCACACAAACAGTTCAGAAAAGCAAAGAGCTCTTACTTACCAGCGCCTCTTGGAAGTAAAAAAAAAAAAAAAAAAAAAAATGAGTTGGAAATCATAAGACAGGACTGAAGGGTAGAGTGTAGGAGAGATACCAGATAAGCCCCTCATACAAAGGGAGAAAAAATTTTACCATAGGTGACTGTAGACAATGCTTGAAAAAGAAAACAGCTAAAGGATACAGAAGCCACTGATACTAAGTAAAAGTTGAATGCTTATTATTCTGCCAAGAATAGGTAGATTCTTCAAATATCCCAAACTGAAACCACCAGTTCAGCCTCAGAGGACTCTGTTCACTGATGAAGGTCTTCGTGATCTCTCTGAACTGTTCTCCTGCCCCTCAAGAATACGCTTACGACTGACCGTGCAGGTGAAGGGCATGTAGGGAAGTGATGGGAAATTAGAAGGTCGGAGAAGAAAATGAGAGGCCTACAGAGTGGGAAGGTATAGAGACAGGTGAGAGGTGGTGTGGATGGAAAATGGAGACAGGACTGCACAGGTGTGAAGCACAGAACACATGAATTCCACAACATCTCCTTGGCATCCCTTGCACCCAGTCAGACACTAAAGGCACATAATTAAATAAATTACAATACAATGTGTTAACTGCTGTACTCATGTTATGGATGAATTATAGTTGACTTAGGTGTAGAAAAAGAAAAGCAGAAGACATGGGATAAAAAGGGAGTCAGAGAAAAGGGAGATTATTTTGGACATCACTGAGTGCCAGTGATTTATGAACTATATTCAACATCATTTCACCACCCATTTCACTGGACATTTTCTTCAAAAATGCTTTCTGGATTACCAACAATCCTTTCAGAAAAATATAAATGACAGAATCGTACATGCAAATATCTCTAGCTTTATAGAGACAATAGCAGCTAGCAGTTTTGATCACTTACCACATCCTAATGAAAATCCTCACAACAATCCTTTGAGGTATAGTATATTATCATCTTCATTATACAGATAAGAAAACTCTAAGGTCAAGGTGTAAAGGCGGTATTTGAACCTAGATGCTCTGGGTCAAGAGCATGCACTTTGCTGAGCCTGTGAGATGATAGCAAGGAGATAAAGCAGACTACTGCAGGATGTGGGAAGACCAAGGCCAGGCATGGCTCATGTGGAGATCCATCAGGAGCAGGACTATGAAGTAAAAGAATCAGGATGTATTCATTTAAAGATAGGGCATAACTTTTTTAAAAAATCAGAGGCCTTCACCTTTTGGTGCCTCAATTATAGTTTTGTGATTTAAATTAATCCACTCATACAGGGAACCACAAGTTAGGTTCACTTGGTCTAGCAAACTATTTCTGTGGGTATCAACACAGCTAAGTAGGAAGCACCAGGCCTTGCCCTGGAGTCAGAAGACCTGGGCTTTATCCTGAGGGAGCCACTTAGCTGCATGACCTCGAAGATCATACAACTTTCATTACCTTCTCAAATTGGAGCAATAGTACCTACTTGATAGAATAGTTTTAAGGATTAGTAACAAAAACCTTGCATTTTTAGGAATACTTTGCAATCTTCATAAAAAGATATATAAAGAGTAGAGGAGTGGTTACCAGAGGCAGGGAAAGGGAGGGGTGGGAGATGGGGGAGGGGAAAGGTTGGTAAACACATACAAAGTTACAAAGTGTCATATATATATATAAGTTCTGGTGCTCTAGGATGATAATAGCTAATAAAATTGTATTGTATATTTCAAAATATCCAGAAAAAGAGGATCTTGAATGTTCTATCCACAAAGAAATGATAAATGATTAGGTGATAGATAGGCTAACTATTCTGATTGGATCATTA
>NW_007733817.1:11949-12196 GCF_000696425.1 Galeopterus variegatus
TTCTGATTGGATCATTATACAATATATGCATGTATTGAAACAACAAACTGTACCCCATAAAAATGTACAATGAAAAAGTAAAGAAAAAGAAAAAGCCATAATTTTCAGAGTTCTTTCACATATACTATTATACTTAAGTGCACATCAAGTACTCTAAAATGCAGAAGGACCAAACCATCTATTACTCCCCTTTTCAGAACTCAGAACTGACTCCCAGTTATAGCAGAACAAATTAAAACTCCCCTCT
>NW_007733817.1:14379-27460 GCF_000696425.1 Galeopterus variegatus
GAACCCTTCCTCACTACCAAAGACCATGTTATTATATTCCATCTATACTTCAGTCCTTTTGCAGACAAATAAAAATGTATTAATCTAGGAAACATGCTATTCCATAGTATATCACACCTCTCTGGCCAGCCTGATGACCTGACTTTGGCAAGAAACAAAAATAAATAAATGTACTAATAAAAGCAAGGCATTAATCAAAGATTTTCAATGAAACTATACCAAAATGGTATCTCTTAAAGGGAAAATAAATGTAGATGAAAAAGGCTTAAAGATGTGCTTCATCCTAACAGGTGATGTAGCAGGACCAAAACGNGAATGTAATCTGTATAATTCAGCAGGAATACAAATTCATAAAATGAACTGCCCCACAGTGTCTAGAATCAAAGGATTAAGTCTGGCTAAGTCCCCATGGCCCCAAAGAGGAAACAAATTAGATAATCACACAGAAAGATATGCTTTTTTGGCCTGGATCACCAGATCACTGTCTCCACCAACTACTAACATATAACTCACCGGGGACCCCTGGTTCCATATCTTTCTCCAAAATCAGTAGCTTTCAATCTTTTCTCCACCTTTAAACAGTTTACCATAATAACCCTCTCCTCTCTGTAACATCTCTCATTATAAGCAAAGATTGGGGGCAGGGGAGGAGATGTAAATTAGAAAAGGCTCTTACCCCCATTCTAATTTACAACTAATGCTCCCACCCTCAGAATCACCAGTTTTAGTAATCCAAAAACCTACCAGAAACCTACCCCATTAATGAAAGCATACTGTCTTTTAAAAACCCCATTGCCTGAAAACCCTGCATGTTTTATGAACTATTTAATTATAACAGAGCTAAAAAGTCAGGACTGGTTTTAAAGCCATGCATCTGACATACGGTACACAAAGAACAGTAATCAGATTAAGCAACTAATCAGGATGATCGAAGTGAGCTGGACAAGCAAGCATTCCCTCTGGGTCACACTGCTGTAGGGAGGACTGCTTTGCATATACTCCTCCCATAGCTTATATCTTTAACCATTTTTTTAGTTGGGATTTAAAATACACTTTGAAAAAAAAAAAGACAATGCCTCTCTATGAACTGGTTATTCTTCCTGTATTTTATCAAAAAGGGGAAAATTATGATAAATTAACCAGTTCTCTTTCTTGCTTTACTCTTAACAGATTAGAACTGAAACATCTTAACATCTTTCATGCTTACAGCCCCTGCCCTCTGTCCCTCACCAGTCTGTGTCTGGGAAAAACTGCTCAGAATGCATCTTCTTCAAGAACCCTTCCTCATTACCAAAGACCATGTTATTATATTCCACCCATACTTCAGTCCTTTTGTAGACAAATAAAAATGTATTAATCTAGGAAACATGCTATTCCATAGTATATCACACCTCTCTAGCCAGCCTGATGACCTGACTTTGGAAAGAAACAAAAATAAATAAATGTACTAATAAAAGCAAGGCATTAATCAAAGTTTTTCAATGAAACTATACCAAAATAGTATCTCTTAAAGGGAAAATAAATACCAAAATGGTATCTCTTAAAGGGAAAATAAATGTAGATGAAAAAGGCTTAAAGATGTGCTTCATCCTAACAGGTGATGTAGCAGGACCAAAACGTTATATTTTGAAGCTCCCTGGACCAGCTTATAAGAAGATTAACAAATAACAAATCACTTTGGAGAGGTTCTCTTCTGGGAGAAAAATAAGCAAAACCAAAAGTTAAAATAACATTATTAAAAACGAAAGCTATCTTTTGTGGGGTTTTTTGGGGGGAGTAGGAAAGCAAGAGCAAAACTGAATCTATTTGGTGCTCAGAAAAGATATTTTAATTTCCTCACTCCTCTATGTGTCCAGGCACTGCTTCAAAATCACTCATTAATACTAAAATCAGTTTGGTGGTGCAGGAATGATAATTCAGATAGCAGGAGAGGAAAAGTACTCTACTTTAAAATGCCCACAAGGCTAAAGGAGCATGTGAAGATAAACCAGCCAATTGCAAAGGTGAGAATCACCTGCTCCTACTCTGATCACATTTCTGTTAGCTTTTCATGGATTGTGAATCTCTCCAATATTTAATTTCCTCCACTGTTACAATGGAAGTCTAATAAGAAATACCAATGATGATAATTACTATTAGAAACACTCTCCTAGAAGAATCTAGTTAGACTTTTCTAAATTGATTTTTTAAAAATTGACTCAAAAAAAAAAAAAAGAATTAAGAATACCCATAATGCAATTACATTTATTTGAAAAGGTAAATGTATATTTAAGGAGCTATGGTGCTGAGAATTGAGGTTGTGGGGAGAGGAAGGGACACAAAGATCATTAGGCAATTAAAATGATCTTCATAAATAGAGAGGAAGCTGGCTCACACGAATAACACCATCAAAATGTAAATATGAATATGATCAATGCATTCATTCTGCAAATTCATAACAAGAGCCCCCTGTGTGCCAGACTCTGTGCCAGGCGTTAGGGATTCCATACAGACCTGCCATCCTAGAGTCATGTTCTAAGGAGGGGAAAGAGAACTTTCAAGTTTTTTTTTTTTTTTTTTAAAAGATGACCGGTAAGGGGATCTTAACCCTTGAGTTGGTGTTGTCAGCACCACGCTCAGCCAGTGAGCGAACCGGCCATCCCTATATGGGATCCGAACCCGTGGCCTTGGTGTTATCAGCACCGCACTCTGCCGAGTGAGCCACGGGCCGGCCCCAGAACTTTCAAGTTTTTAATCAAAGGAACCTCCTTAAGCTTCCTAGAGCTCTTCATTAATCACACCAATACTCTAACATAAATATTATTAAATATTTTAAAACTTTTTTTAATTAATTAAGAAAAAGGCAGGATTTCTTCAAGCTTGGGAAAAATCATAGTGAGAAATATTTCCAAAATGAAATAACAGCTGGGTACAAGAAATATAAATTGATGTTAGCAAAAGTATAACAACAAGTGGTAACAGCAAGGTGTTTAAAGCTTGGGTCAAAGAATAACTAACATGAGTGAACCCTGTAAACGTCTCAGTAGCCCTGCCTAAGTATCAAGAGCCCAGTTTGGTGGGTAACATCAGGTTAAATTCCTGTTCCTGATGAAATGCTACTCATTATTCTGACGATATATATTATTCCTCCATAAATAAACTACCTCAGCAAAACAAATAAAAGGATTAGACACCACAAATAAGTTAGTATGGGGAGAGGGGAGGTTTAGAAAGGAAAACATCACAAATTTCTTTCAGATCTGGTACTGATTCTCCTAGGCCTACTCTGATATTTATCAGAGCTGACCATATCAACCCCTGTCATAACAATACAACACCAGCAAAGAATAACATTTTTTTAAAGAAACTTCTATGGTATTAGAAATTATGTATCACATTATGAAGTATTATTTCAAATCCACAACAAATAGTACAGTGGAATAGGCCAAGACATAATAAAACCTATTATTGCCATAATGATCTTAACCATGTCAGTAGCTAACCAGTGCCAACAGCAATGTTTCTCAGTATAATCCTGTCTTTATTTCTTCATTACATTCTAAAAGTCATAGTTCAACGAAATATACCTTGTAACAAGTCTTAATCTTCCAATAGTGCCAATAAGGCCTAATGGGAGCTGTATGAGAAGCCAACTAAAAAGACCTAAATTCTTACTTTGCTTAGCTCCTAATACAGGAAATTTTAAATATAGTACTTAATTTGTTTATCCCATTTTTCCTAAGTAAAAGGAAAGCAATCAAGATCTCCTCTATGGTCCCATCTTAACCATTAATAAAAACATTGATGCTTTGCCTATACATCTCCCAAAATGCCATCTCCCCAGGATAATAAGGGAGACATTTACTCCCCTGTCCCTCAGAAAAGGAACCAGTGGTCAAACAGGTTTCAGAACCACTGGTTTAATCAAAATTAAGCAGGGATCCTTCCTTCAGAGCTTCTCAGAGCCTTTAATCCAGTACAACGATGTCAAAATTCTTTAACATTTGGCTAAAATCTTGGAAAAGGCACAGTGGATGAGAAAATACATACTTTGAAAAATTAGGCTATATAAAAGCCAAAGAGGAAGCATGGTAAAGACAAAGGGAATGGACTTACTAGTTTACAACTTTGGACATCTTACTTCACCGTGTGCCTGAGTGTGCTCAATCTGTAAAACGGGGGAAATAGTACCAACTTCCGAAAACAGTTGAGGATTAAATGAGATAACTTAAAACCAACCCTCTGAACTAAGCCTGACACACATTAAATATTCAGTAAATTTTAGCTATTATTTTTGTTATTTAGTTTGCAAGGTTATTCTAAGCATTAAAAATACATATAATTTGGTGGTGCTGGCGCAACACCGAGGGTTGCGATCCCGTTGCCGGTCCCCGGAACGGGCGCGACACCGAGGGTTGCGATCCCGTTACCGGTCAGTAAGAAAAAAAAAAAGACAAAAAGGAAAAAGAAAAAAAAAATACATATAATTTGGGCCAGCCCGGTGGCGCACTTGGTGGAGTGCAGCGCTTGAGAGTGCGGCGGCGCTCCCACCAAGGGTTCGGATCCCATGTAGAGACCGGTCTGCTCACTGGTTGAGCGCGGTGCGGGCGTGACAGCGAGGGTTGCGATCCTGTTACCGGTCACGAAAAAAGACAAAAAGGGAAAAAAAAAAAAATACATATAATTTACAGAACTTATGCCTGGTGAGTAGTAAGCCTGTGATGAAACTTCATTAAAATGAACAGATATAAAGTCCTGATCACAGTACTTAGCACAGACTAAATCTCAATTCATAGGAGCAGTACTGAATGTCACAACAGACTTACGATTATAGGGCCTTGAACATTATAGGGTCTTAAAAACACTGCTGCTTTGCCTATAACATTTCCCAATATGACAACATCTCCCCAGGATGATATGAAGATATTTAACCTTTACTCTGGGCCAAAAAAAAAGGAATCACTAGTCAAATAAGTTTCAGAACTATTAGATTAATCAAATCAGATTAGGCAAAATTAAGTTTCTTTTCTTTTTTTTTTTTTTTTTTAAAGATGACCGGTAAGGGGATCTTAACCCTTGACTTGGTGTTGTCAGCACCACGCTCACCCAGTGAGTGAACCGGCCATCCCTATATGGGATCTGAACCCGTGGCCCTGGTGCTATCAGCACCGCACTCTCCCGAGTGAGCCACAGGCCGGCCCTAAGTTTCTTTTCTTCAGAGCTACTCAGAGGCTTTAGTGTACATCTTGGATCTCTAAGAAGGGAATATACATTTCCCAAACGCATTTAATAAGGAAACTTTCTTTCACTGGGCAGCTCTAGGGACTAGTGTTCTGTGGAGCACAGAATGAAAACTATCCTAACGCAATGGAAAACTGAAACAGCAGGTAAAGTTTGTGCCCATCATTGTGCCTAGAACAATGTCTGGTACATCAAAAAATCTTCAGAAATGTCTTTTGTACAATTAAAAAGGGGTCAATATTTTGTCACAGTTCCTAAACATATTTGATGATGAAAACTTTTTTTTCATTTTATCTTCTTTTTTATATATGAGATTTCTGTTTCAACAAACACACTTGGAAAAATGCTTGTCTACAGAAACGTGGTCCTATTAACTAGTATGAACTGGGGGGCTGGTGGATTAGTTCAGTCGGTTAGTGTGGTGCTGATAACACCAAGGTCCAGGGTTCCACCCCTGTACCAGCCAGCTGCCCCCCAAAAAAGTAACTCATGTGAACTAACACAAACAGAACCTAGTTTAGCATTTCTACTACTATGGGTTGTTCTAGGGGAGATGTACCATCTGAAGGACAAAATGTTCACCTCGACAGGTTATTGTCCATCCATTTGCTGGGAGCCAAGGCAGAGCCTAGTAACAGCGTTCACACTCAGGCCTCCACTTTGGCAACTTCCCTCAATTTTCCTTTTTTTGTAACATCTCCAAGGCAACACCACTAGAGGAAAAGCTGGGGAACTAGAACTATACAGGCACAATGTGCATTTCCTAGAAGCACTGACAAACTCCCACAGCTTTACTCCTATTCTCCCATTTTCTCCTTTTTTACCTCTTCCAGGAGCTACCTGCCCATCAGAGTTGTACCTTTCACACACACTGTATATTATCTTTCTTACTCACCATACACAACATTACTGTAGTTTATTTAAGTTCTCTTTTAATCAATACCATCATTCCTTCTTTTAGGGAGGCTTTCTTTCCCATCCCTGCCTCCTACAATTATAGCTTCCTTTGCCTAGATAATTTCTGTAATAATAAATGCATCTTTTCCCCTCCTAGATTCTCTTTCCTCTAACTTGCATATCTGCCAGGAGCTGCATTCATGTTCCCAGAATCAAAAGCTCCTTCACTCTTGGACAACTGTTTAAAGACGAGGTGGGAGGATCACACATGTGATCCAAAAGAAAAAAGGCAGCTATGTTAATAGGAGTGGAGAGTCACAGTCACAATTTTTTTTTAGCAATTAATAACACACGCGGAGAGCATAGAGCCCATCCATATGCAAGTATAAATAAACTATCAAAGTTCCTCACCAAAGTAAAATTCAGGGCGCTAACTCTGAGATACTTGATGGAAAGGGGATGCTGGAGTTTGAGGAGGGGCGGTCATGGAACAGAACTCGTGATCCTGGGGACGCAGCAGGCAGACACCCGCCAGCCACGTCTCCATGGGGTCTCGTTCCAGGTGCCTCTGCGGTCCGTACGGTCAGCCTCGCCTCGGGCCTTCCTCCCCGGACTCCCCACCCGGGGGTCGGATATCCCCCAGAGCCCTCAGCCTCAGTGCCGGGCTCCAGAGTCTGGCGGGGGCCGGCGGGTACCTGGTCATAAGGGGACTTCTCCAGCATCTGCGTGCAGAGATCGGCGCAGAGCTGGAACTTCCTGCGCCTAAAATAGCTCCAGGCCAGGAACAGCGGATCCAACTCCGAGCCCATGGCGGCCCTCGAAGGACCAGTGCCCGGCCCCCGGGGGGCGGGGGGCGGGGAGCAGCAGGACTCGGGCTCTGCCTGGCAACCCGAGGCGGCAGGGGCCTTGCCAGAAAGCTGCCCGCATAGCGCCTGAGAACAGGAAAAAGAAAACCACCGCGAGCAGGACTCAGCTATAGGGTTTGCCAAAGCTCGGCTGTAAAAACTGCGTACTTTTAAAAGCTCCATATTTCATCAATTTTGAGAAGAAGCCACCTTGGCTAAACGAAGAGGTAGTGACTTAGACACCTTCGCCGGGGTCCTCCACCCTCCCAGGCGGCGCGGTTGCCTAGCAGCCGGACGCTCTGCACAACGCGCGGCTCCGGAAACCTCCCGCAGCTAACCAGCCGTCGCGTCTGTCCCACTCCGCCTCTTCGCGCATTCCTACCCCCTATCACTTATCCTTTCGCCTCTGGAAACACAAACAGGCGAATAGCTTCTTCCATGCCACCCCGCCTGTCAGCACCCAAAGCCCTAAATCCTGAAACCCTCCAGTCTGTTTCTCAAGGTCCTTCTCATCCAATGTCAATGTCAGAATTGCAAGGGGCTTTAGAGATGGCTTAGTCCGATCCACTCATTTTACAAATGAGAAACTGAGATAGGCTAAGAGAAGAGCAATTATTTCCTTAAAATCGCGTGGAGTTAGGGAGCTGGGACTATAATCTGGGTGAGTTCAGGCAGAGAAGAGCAATTATTTCCTTAAAATCGCGTGGAGTTAGGGAGCTGGCACTATAATCTGGGTGACTTCAGGTTGTTAATAACATTTTTAGTTCGACCATCATAGAGATTCTGGATTATAAATTGGCGACATTTATACCAAACTAGAGAATATATGCAAAAAAAAATTTTAAAGGGCCTTTGCAAAACGCTGTCTCCAGGCACGTGCTGTTTGTCAGATGTTTACCTGTGCTGGATGATTTCGTCAGACACAATTCTGACTTTCCTCTAGAGATTTACACGAATGACAAACACCTTTAATGGCAATGTTTATGAAAAGAGAAGTGTGACCAGGCTAAATTCGGGTAGACTCCCTTATGGAAGACTAAGGGGTCTTTTTCCTTACCTTATCCTACCACAGAGGGAAGGGTAAGAGAGGAAAAAATAACCCACTACTGTAGAACTTTCCGATCAGGTCTATATTTCCTTTATCTCTGTAAATTAGAAACAAACTGACAACAGCTCCTGGCAAAGATAAATCTCTCGAAGTTTTCTCAAACCATTAGAATACTATAATGCAGACATTATATTTAATCAGCGTATTTATATTTTCACAAATTTCAAAATGAAACTTAGAAACTAAGAAATTGTACCTTTCTCTTCTTTACTAAGCAGTCTTTCTCTGATTATTGTATCTTGGGAATAATTATCAGAATTATGGTTTTACAATTACGTTTATTGCAATTAATTCATTTGTATTTCCCTGAAAGTGCCTCTGGAAATGAAAACTGTCAGAAGGTTCTAGTGCAGCAGCCTAAGGTTTCTGGGGGTCAGGTTTTTAGGAACGCAAGTACTGCCAATTGACAATTGGGCGTCCTTTTGTTTTCTGGTACAGTGTAAGCAGACTGCTATGTAAGTGATTCTCAACTCTGACTCCATATTAGACAGATTTTTTAAAATAAACTTTATTTTAGAATAATTTTAGATTTACAGAAAAGTTGCAAAGATAGTACACAGTGTTCCTGTATACTCCTCACCCAGTTTCTCTTGTTAACATCTTACATTACCATGGCATCTTTCTCACAACTAAGGAACCAACACTGGTACATTATTATTAACTGAGCTCCACAGTTTATTTGGATTTCAGTATCATTTTTCTTTTTCAGAAGGTCTCTTTACCTCCTCTCGTCTGTGACTTTCCTTGTTTATGATGACCCCGACAGTTTTGAAGAGTGTGAGTCAGGTATTTGGTAGAATGTCTGGGGAGTTCTTAAAAATACAGATGCCCAAATCCCATGCCTAGAGATGCTAACTTAAACAGTTTGAGGTAGGGGTGGGGCATCAGTATTTTTTTTTTTTTTTTTTCAGTTTCCCAGGGGATTCTAATGGGCAGCCAGGGCTGACCAATCATAATGTAGAGTTCTAAATAATCTTGTATACATTGAGATTATTGCCAATTTCCTAGAGAGAACTAAGATTTTGATTTTCATAAGTAGGAAAATAAATATGTAAATAAATACATAAATAAATTTGAGACAGAAAAGAAGCTTTAAAATATTTTAGTAGCATAAAATTCATGTTAGTTTCTTTAGAAAACTGGTATTTTTTTTTCCTTCACAAAAGTCAAATGGATGAGGAAAATTGTAGAATATTTAGCAAATTGCAGGATGTTTAGCATGTCCAAATATAGCATGTGACTTTAAAAGTTATAAACATTTGCTGTCTTTTATATCATGTAAATATGTTTATGGTTAGTTGATTTCATGAATTTATAGATAGATTGTTACTTTTTAAAATAATTTCTAACCACTAAGGTATAAACCATTATTTCTGTAAAAGAATAAGCTAGTAATAGGAAGAATAAAGGATGTAAAATTTCCTGGTGAAAGGGCGTAGATAAGAATTACTAGGGCCTTTTTCCTACTAAAAAAAAAATAAAACACAGAAGAACAACTTGATCCCTTTCTAAAGGGTCAGTTTCACTATCAAAGCTAGATCTCAGTTCATGGATCCTTATCATTTGCTCTCTAGCAACTAGATATCTCTAGGTTAATTCGGTTTAAAATCCAAAAGCTCAGATAATGTACCTCTAAATGCCAAAGGTTAAATTTTCTTAAACGTTAAATTGGAATTACTCAGACCATTTAAACCTAACCCAAAAGAAAAACAAAGGTGCAAAATGAGATATTCTTTGGATCAATAAATAAGAGACTTTAAAAAGTTCATGGAAAAATAAAATTAAAAGATAATATGAATCTTTCCCTATGCTTGGTGATAAGAATGCAGAGATGAACAAGACAGATCTCCTGCTCCAAGGGTGATCTTCTGCCTTAAATAACAAGAAAAACAAATGGGATGGATGAAACTCAGAAGAAATGCTAAGTATAGATAATGAGTACATCATTAACCTATGAGACATGTTAAACATATAGAATAAATAGACAGCATGTCTTAAACATACCTTAAGAGGACTAAACAAATGAGAGTGTTGCTTGTAGATAGAAATGGAAAGCACTCTGCAGTCAATGGCTCAGGAAAAGCTTCACAACAGCATGAAATCATGTGACCAGGAAAGGTGATGTGGAAAGAAAGAAGACACCAAGGTGGGCTGAAGCCAGGTCATTAAGAGTGTGGAACAGCGTGTAGTAGAGTTTGTATTTTAACACATGGTCAATGAAAAGCCACCAGAGAAGTAATACTACAGAAATACAACAACTTGATTGACTAAAAGTGAAAGCAGGGAGCCCAGTTAGGACACCACTGCAATAATCAAGGTGCAAGTTACTGGGAGTAATGGGGATCAACAGAAGAGGCAAAAAAATGTTAAATAGAATCAATAGGACTTGGATACTAGTTGGGTATGTAGAGGGCATTTAGCTAAGGAAAGAGAAGAAGCTAAGATAACCCCCAGATTTCCAGGTTATAAGTGTGTGGACAGGAAAGCCAGTCACTGAGGTCAGAATGAAGGAGAAGGGATAGGTTGAGAAAAAAAAGAGATTAAATTCAGTTTGGGGCAAAGTAACTTCAAGTGTCTCTGGTACAGCCAGATGGAGATATTCTGTTGGCAACTGGAGATAGATACACATCAGAGGTTATGGAGAAAGGTTAAGGATGGAGATAAAATGCAGGACTCATATTATTATACATCTACTCATCAAAGGCAGTGAAGAGGATTAGATCACCCCATGGAGAGTTTGTGAAATAAGAGAAGAAAGAAAGCCAAAGAGAATCCTGCAGATCTCCAACATTAAAAGGCAGGTAATGAAAAGAAGAAAGATAAAACATACCAAGAAGGGATGGTCAGAGATGTAAGAGGAAAACCAGGTGAGTGTGGCATTATCTAGTCAAAGTCCAGAGAGAATTTCAAAAAAGAATAGGCAGTTCAATGAAACTAAATTCTGAGAAGAGATGATAGAAACTAAAAACTGAAAAAAAAATAAAAAAAAATCACTGATCACTGGATTTGACCATCAGGCTAGTCATCTATTTGCAAAATTTGCCAGAGTAGTTTCAGGGAGTCAACAGTAAAGAGCTACAGAAACCTCAGTACAATAGACTGAGGCAAGAAACAGACCTAAAGAGATGTGACAGTACAATAGACTGAGGCAAGAAACAGACCTAAAGAAGAGATGTGGATGCTGCTTATTCTTTCAAGGGACAGCCACTCATGCAAATGATTTTAAAATACTTGCAAAGCCACTTGCATATATTTGAATTAATAAAAGTTTTATACTTTGTGGCACTTAATGTAATAAATACTCTTTAAGACTTTTTAAAACTACCAAGTTCTAATACTGATGGTTGCATAAACCACTGATTCTGAGGAAGAAATTTTTCCCCAAAGAGAATGTGGTCTGAGGTAATGTGTTTATTGTCTTGTTGCTCAGGAAGAAGTGATGCTTCTGTTAGTCCGTTTCTGTTGCTTATGACGAAATACATGGAACTTGGTATTTTATAAAGAAAACAAAATTTATTTATTTACAGTTTCTGAGGCTGGGAAGTCCAAAGTCCATCTGGTGGTGGTGACAGAGACCCCAGGGTTTCACATTGCAAGACGATGGAAGCAGAGAGAGCAGAGAGAGAGCAAGACAGACTCTCCTCTTTTAAAGCCCTCAGAACCATGCCCTGACCACCGTTATTAATCCACTCACTACTGCACGGTCATACAATCCAATCACCTCTTCAAGGCTCCACCTTTCAATTACCATAATAGGATTTCCCACCCTCTTCACATTCACAGTGGGGGCCAAGTTTCTAATACATAAAACTTGGGAGACACAATTCAGGCTTCATTGGGAACACAATTCAAGCTTCAATGAGTTTTGGAGAGACATAATTCAATCCACTACATACTTTTATGTAACTTGGACTCTGTATGAAAAAGTGAACTCATTATTAGCACTAGCTTGGCATTAAAAAAACCATACAGTGAATAACTCCCAGCAACCTATAGGCAAATGCTGTTTGATATTACTTGAATGAAGGAGTCACTAACAGATTTATCTATATACCAACATAATTACAGCTATCATTTATTGCGCTCTTAGTCTGGGTACATTAGACACAATACTAGGTTCCATACGTGCTCTTAAATTTTCCTATTAACCCTGAAAGCTAGGTACTATTATTGTCCCCATTTTACAGATGAAAGAACTGAAACTTAGATTTAGTTTCTTGCTCAAGGTCATCCAGCTAGTGAGTGGCAGAACCAGGATTTGAACCCATGTTTAATCAAGATCCTGCACCCTCAACCAAATGTACAATTTGTACTTTCCAAATGTACAGGATGCTCTAACCACACTTAATTTATCCCTATTCCTTCTACACTTCATGTATTTTCAGTACTCAGTGTCCTTCTATGTGCTGTTCAATGTCCTTATCTCCTCCCCCATGCCTTTTGTCTGATTGGTATAGATCCAAGCCAAACTGATGCTCCCAGGGCCTGTCTGCGAGATACCACTAATACTGTTATTATAAAACATATTGTGCTACATTGTCATGTCTGTATTATGACTTGAATGTATTCATTCCTTTCTCAAAAGCCTAGCACATGGTGCATGGCAATAAACATTTCATAGATGTCTGTCAAATGAACAGCTGAATGAAGTCCAGTAGAGACTACACTTTTCTACTAAATGCAAAATTGGCATTATATTTTATAATAAATAACTAAATGTTTGAATATATATTTTGGCTTCTATATATACGATTAGAGAATTAATTTTAACCTTTTTAAAACTTGGATCTATGTAATATTTTTCATTAAAATGCCAAAGCCTTTAAAGATTAGTCTATGCAAGTAGAGACAAAACTCAAACAACTTGAAATTTCTTTTTTCAGTTGAATGGGGTTGAAATCAGACAACTGGTTTTTGTAAAAAAAAAAAAGGACTAGTTTAAAGACCTTCATGTATTTTAAAAGGTAGTTTAACTATTTTACAAACTGTTAGAAATTTTATAGTGGATATA
>NW_007733817.1:27745-29384 GCF_000696425.1 Galeopterus variegatus
CAGGATCTAGTTTGAGGCACTAAGAAGGATAAGACATCAGGTTAAAAAGAGCCCCTATCAGAGCAGAATGAATTCTGCTAAAATTGAAGCAAAAACTAACTTTAAATTTATGGTGAAACTTGGGTGAAAGCATGATGAGATCATTGATGTTTTATGAAAAGTGTTTGGGGACAATGCCCCAAAGAAGTCATTAAATTAGAAATGGATAGTTCATTTTAAGAATGGACAAGATGATGTTGAAGACGAAGCCCACAGAAGCAGACCATCCACATCAATTTGTGAGGAAAACATTAATCTGGTTCATGCCCTAATTGAAGAGGACCTAATTGAAGAGGAATAATTAACAGCAGAAACAATAGCCAACACCATAGACATCTCTAGTGGTTCAACTTATGCAATTCTGACTGAAAAATTAAAATTAATGAAACTTTCTGCTCGGTGAGCACCCAGATCAGCAGCAGACAAAGTCAGAGCTTTCAATGGACATTTCAAACAAGTGGGATCAAGACCTTAAGAAGCATTTTTTCAAAGAATTGTAACAAGAGATGAAACGTGGCTTTACCGTACAATCCTGAAGACAAAGCGCAATCAAAGCTACAGCTATGAAGGGTTGGAACTGGTCCAGTCCAAGCAATAGTGGAGCAGTCAAGAACAAGGTCACAGCAACAGTTCTTTCAGATGCTCAGGGCGTTTCTCTTGTTGACTTTCCGGAGGGCCAAAGAATGGTAACATCTGCTTGTTATGAGAGTGTTTTAAGAAAGTTAGCCAAAGCTTTAGCAGAAAAACGCCCAGGAAAGTTTCACCAGAGAGTCCGTCTCCACCATAACATGCTCCTGCCCATTCCTCTCATCAAACAAGGGCGATTTTGCAAGCATTTCAATGGAAAATCATTAGGCATCCACCTTACAGTCCTGATTTGGATCCTTCTGATTTCTTTTTGTTCTCTAATCTTTAAAAGTTTTTAAAGGGCACTTGTTTTTCTTCAGTCAGTAACGTAAAAATGACTTTATTGACATAGCTAAGTTCCCAGGACTCACAGTATTATTACGGTATTATTATGGCTGGTATTATAGCTTACAAAAGTGTCTCAACTTTGATGGAGCTTATATTGAGAAATAAAGTTATATTTTTTATAGTTTTATCTTTTAATTCCTTTTCCATGAACTTTTTGAAGTTAAATCATGTCAAAGTATACCTATCTTAAACCACAGCCAATATCACACTCAACAGTGCACCCTTGGAAGTATTTTCAGTAAAATCTGGAACAGAACGTGCTAGCACTACTATTATTTAATATTGTTCAGACCATTCTAGTGAGTGCAATAAACTGAATAAGAGGTTTGGTTATTGGGCCGAGCCCGTGACACACTGGGGAGGGTGCGGCGCTGGGAGTGCAGTAGCGCTCCCGCTGCGGGTTCGGATCCTATATAGGGATGACCGGTGCGCTCACAGCGCTCACTGGCTGAGCACGGTGCAGCCGGTCTCAAAAAGGACAAAAAAAAAAAAAAAAAGAGGTTTGGTAATTGGGAAAACAGAGCCAAAATTATGATTACTTCCCAACTGTAGATAATTGTCTTTCTCGAAAATTTTGTTCTGTAGAAAACTCTCGTTTTTTTTAAACATGTATTTTGTATTCTGT
>NW_007733817.1:29394-37609 GCF_000696425.1 Galeopterus variegatus
ACTACTATTATTTAATATTGTTCAGACCATTCTAGTGAGTGCAATAAACTGAATAAGAGGTTTGGTTATTGGAAAAGAGCCAAAATTATGATTACTTCCCAACTGCAGATAATTGTCTTTCTAGAAAATTTTGTTCTGTAGAAAACTCTCTTGTTTTTTTAAACATGTATTTTGTATTCTGTAATTTATAGGACACTTTGATTCAGTAATTTAGAATGCCATTTTATCATATGCCAATTCTAGGATATGCTAAATACTGTTTCTGCCTTGTTTACTCAGTGCCATTGATATGAAGGCCAATATTTATGACCATACAACAGTTTTAATTTCTGTAACTCTATTGACAAATCTTCACATCTTTCTTTTCTCAAACTTATGCGAGCCTTTATTCATAGGAAAACTAGTTTATGCCATAAAGTAGTCACAATCTAATATCACTGTCATTTCAAATACTTGAACAATAATTTTTCTTTATCTGGTGAGAAATATTCTCTTAACACTCTGTTGCTGCTATAGTAAAATCCAAATCAAAAGCACTATAAAACTAGTGACCTCCTTGGAAATAAATGCTTCTCAATTTCTGTACATGAGCTGCATTACACTAATCTCAAATTACTGGCCATCTGCCAAGATCCATTTTCTCTTGTAGATCTCCAATGAAGTTTTCACCTGTTATTTTGGCAAAGGTCTTAAGAAAATTAAACTACAATTGTTTAAACATCCCCTTTGATTTTAAATTTGCTTTTTTCAGTCTGAATTTCACAGGCAATTACACATTCAGTAAGGCGATCCATCTGGGTGTTCTTAGCAATATTTATCAAGTCTCTCTGATTCACATCACAATAGCCTAAACAGTTTCAAGCTAAGGACATAAAGAGAGCTTATTACACTGAATTGCTTTTTCTATTAAGCTTCTTGTATTCTGAAAATCAGATTCTGAAATCTGAAAATGAATTAATTTTCAACAATTGAAGTAAGCTTAGAATTCTGTTGGTATAAGTTCTGTTCGTGTGACAACCACCTCTGACTCCATTTTATCCTGATGTGATTGAGCATGATATGAAAGACTGCCTTGTTTCTATTCAGTGACAAGGATCCATGGCAGATTCTTTTTAAGATATTAAAAAAAAAATAGACCAAGATTTTTCTTAGCTAAAACAATGGCATTTTGATCAATCCAAAGTCTACCTATCATGTGGCATTTTTATATAGGGAATCCTGGTATAAATATTTAAAATCCAAAACAAAACTACTGGATTTTTTTTTTTTTTTTTTTTTTTGTCCTTTTTGAGACCAGCCGCACTGCGCTCAGCCAGTGAGCGCTGTGAGCGCACCGGTCATCCCTATATAGGATCCCAACCCGTGGCGGGAGCGCTGCTGCACTCCCAGCGCCGCACTCTCCCGAGTGCTCCACGGGCTCGGCCTAAACTACTGGATTTTAAAAATGCAATATTACAGTATATTCTTACATCCCTGCCTTCTACTATGATCTGCAACAAAGACACTTACATACACATAGGAGAGGAAGGCAATGAGTAAGAAAGGAAGTGCCCTTGATTTGACTAGAGTACTGCTCTTTTAAAAAAATTAAGTTCCACAATGCTCTTACCACCATCATCCAAACTCCCCATCAAAACATAAAGGTCCTACAGGTTTTAGCTGCTGGCTACTTCTCTGACCATATCTCACCCCTCTGATGTGTTCATTCAACTCGAGTGACACTAGCCTCCTGTCTGGTCCTTGACTGGGCTTAGCAGGGCATTTTACACTTGCTATTACCTCCAAACCATCCCCATCTCATTTCCCTGCCACATTTTTCTTCAAAGCACCTACTACCACTGACAAAGATTCTCTCCTTAACCAAACTTTAGTCAAGCTCCTCTGAGCCCTTTTTTTTTTTTTAAAAAGATGACCGGTAAGGGGATCTCAACCCTTGGCTTGGTGTTATCAGCACCACGCTCAGCCAG
The DNA here is from genome assembly GCF_000696425.1 of Galeopterus variegatus. NCBI lineage: Eukaryota > Metazoa > Chordata > Mammalia > Dermoptera > Cynocephalidae > Galeopterus > Galeopterus variegatus. The sequence continues at coordinate 31,362 of NW_007733817.1, forward strand.
TGAGCAAACCGGCCATCCCTATATAGGATCCGAACCGTGGCCTTGGTGTTAGCAGCACCGCACTCTACCGAGTGAGCCACGGGCCGGCCCTGAGCCCTTTTTTTGACTTGATCTCTACCTTGGGCTTCTGTCTCCATTCTTGCAGAGTCCAGTTTTAGCAAGAATCCTGCTAAATCAGTTTACAGAGAATCCCTCACCCTCAATACCTGATGAAATTCCTCATTTCCCACCATCCCCCAGGTGATGTCCAATTACCCTGGGCTGACTTCAGCAAGAATCCTGTCAAGTAGATTTAGAATTCCCCCTACCTTTGATATCTCTTCTTAGTGATTTTCTACCCACTGACCTTCCTTCCTCAACCCCTGCAAACTGCTCCTTGGCTATAAATCCCCACTTATTCTTGCTGTATTTGAAGGTGAGCCAAGTTCTATATTGAGGTCTCTTTTTCCCTATTGCAATAGTTCCTAAATGAAAATCTGGTTTTACTGCTTTAACGACTGTCAGGCTCTGGTTTTCTTTAACATCACCTAATATATTTTATAAGTATGCATGTATATATTATCATCCATTTTTGTCCACTATCGAGTCCACCGCCAGCTGACCCGAACAGCCCTAGCGTCGTTCCTTTTGGTGGGCGAGCGAACGTCCCGGATTCCTCTTTCCCTCCTGTCCCCTTTGGAAGGAGACGGGGAAGAGAGCCGTGAAGAGAGGTGAGCACACCGCCAGCCCCAACCAGCCCGGTTAAAGGACACTCAGACGCGGTGGGGGTTCTGTCCAGCAGCTTCAAGGTTAGGAGAGCATGCATCCTGTCTCAATGCCTAGCTATTGCAATCACGCAGTGTTCATGAGAGCGGAAGCACGTATTTGGCCAATAAGGGCTAAGGCAAGGTTCCCGCAGACACTCCCACCCTACTTCCTCCCCTGCGCCCTCTTAGGCTGCCACATTAATACGCCCTTGTGGGCCTATAATGGCACCGCTTGTAATGTCACTTAAGGTGGCATTAGTTTTTAAGGCCCAACAGTCCACTACCTCCTCTTGCCCACAATGTAAGCTCAAAGAGTAGGGACTTTGCTGTATCTCCAGTGCCTAGAATAGTGCTTGGAACATAATATGTACTCAAAAATATTTGTTGAATAAAGCTTTCTTCCCAATGATGTTATACTTAATGCAAGCTATGGATCACTTTAAGCTTAAAGATCCAACTATTAATTAGCATTTTAAGAAATAGTAATACTTTGTAGTGTAGATTATTTACTTTCTCATAAAACTTCAAGAACCTCAGCATCTTATCCCTTCCTGTCATGATCCCTGACCTTGGCCCTATTTTTGCTGTTACAATCAATGGCAGAGTGTCACCCTGATGGTATTCCTTGCTAGGTGTATTTAGTAGAGAAGTGGTGAAGAGGGAATCCAGAAGAGTCATCTGTCCAGCAAATGCCTACTCTATCCACATCCTGACCACCCATCCCTGAACCCCCACAGGCACCTGAGAAGAGGGGGAGAATGGCTGAGTAGAGGTAACATTTAGCTTCATGGTGGAGCTTGTTTGGTCTTTTTCCTGTGAAATTATCATATTTACACTTGACAGCATTCCTGCCCTCCTCCAACCCCCCTTCATGTTCAGTTTCAAATTTTAAAAACTTATAGGGTTTTATATGCCATTAGATATGACTCCTTTTCCTTCAGGATATTGTGGCAGATTGCATTATTGTCTCCAAATATTCACTCATCCCTTCCCTGCAAGAGGATTAAAGATCCTCACCCATCTGCCATGTGCCTTTCAGTCCCTGGTGCCCTCCCCTGGGGAGGCGTATGCTCTTCCCTGCCCCCAATGACATTGGATTTATCCATGTGACTTGCTGTAGCCAATGGGTTATGAGCCGGAAAAACATACTCCGCACTCTACCAGAAGCTTAAAGAGCCTTTGTGTGTTTGACTTTTGCTCTTTTCCCTCTGCTCCTTCAGCCTGAATGTTAGAATGAGAAGACACTTGCAGCGTAGTGCAGCCAGGCCATAGCACTACAGCCCACCCATAACTGCCAACATTTAATGTGAACAGGAAAGAAACCTCAGTTGCTATAAACTACCGAGATATTTGGGTCATTTGTTAAAACAGCAAACCTGACAAATACTGATATCTTCATACTCATTTTTCCCCATCATTAGAATTGTAATATTCCTACTTTCCTTATCTCTTTATTTGCCTTTATTTTTCTTCACAGAGGTATGTTTTTAATCATATTTCCTATCTGTTTTTCCGCATTGGAATGTAAGCCCCATAAAGTCAGGGATTGTCTGTTTTGCTCACTGTAGTGTCCCTAGCACGTACAGCAGAGCCTGATACATAGTAAACACTCAGTACATATTTGTTGAATGAATGACTATTCAGACTTAATATATGTTTATAGGTTTGAAAAAGCATATAAACCCATGTTTAGAAAGAAAAACTGAGATTAGAAGTGTGAGTTTTGCCTTTGAGGATGGAAGTAAGCTTCCACTCAGTAAGTTGCTCTCTTTCTAGGAAAAGACTTCAAGCTAACACACTTTTTAAAAATGACACTATTTATTCATTGTTAAGCCACTGACAACTATTTTCCTAGTGTCAATGATATTGTTTTGTGTTGTGTTTTTAATAATATTTACTGTATGTTTTTCCGCATTGGAATGTAAGCCCCATAAAGACAGGGATTTTGTGTCTTTTGCTCACTGTAGTGTCCCTAGCACATACAGCAGAGCCTGATACATAGTAAACACTCAGTACATATTTGTTGAATGAATGACTATTCAGACATAATATGTTTTAGGTTTGAAAAAGCATTTAAGCCCATATTTAGAATGAAAAAATAAGATTAGAAGTATGAGTTTTGCCTTTAAGGATGGAAGTAAGCTTCCACTCAGTAAGTTGCTCTCTTTCTAGGAAAAGACTTCAAGCTAACACACTTTTAAAAAATGACACTATTTATTCATTGTTAAGCCACTGACAACAATTTTCCTAGTGTCAATGATATTGTTTTGTATTCCTGTTACATACATTAAGTTGCTCTCTATTATTATTTTGTTTTAACCTCTTTCATAATTGATATAAACAGTATCTCACAAGATATGAAGCAATAACTATTGAAAAAATTAATGATTATTCAAAAATTGTAACAGATGATTTCAATTAGTCAAGAGTAAACTTCCTAAGCTTTTCCCAAAGGTGCTGTATTAGTCCATTTCTGTTGCTTATAACAAAATACTTGGAACTGGGTAATTTATAAGAAAACAAAATTTATTGCTTACAGTTTAGGACACAGGAAAGTACAAAGCAGGGAATATATCTGGAGAGGGCCTTGGTGGTGGCAACAGTGACCCAGCGTCTCACGTGCCAGGAAATGGTGGAGCAGAGAGAGAGCGAACTTCTCATATACTCTGCGTTTAAAGCCCTCAGAACCACACCCTTTGATGGAGTTTGGATGTGTTGTCCCCTCCAAAACTCATGTGGAAATTTGATCTTCAATGTGGCAGTGTTGGAAACTGATTGAGTCATGGGGGGGGGGCAGATCCCTCATGAATGGATTAATGCTCTCCCTGGGGGAGGAGGGGTAGTGAGTGAGTTCTCACTCTACCAGTTCCCGCAAGAGCCAATTGTTTAAAGGACCCTGGCACCTCCTCTCTCTCTCTCTCTCTTTCTTGCTTCCTGTTGCCATGTGATCTGATTGTACCCACTGGGTGCCTGCTGCTTTTCTGCCATGAGTAGAAGCAGCCTGAGGTCCGTGCCAGATGTAGCTGTCCCAGAATTGTAAGCCAAATAAACCTCTTTCCTTTATAAAAAAAAAAAAAAAAAAAAAAAATCACCATTAGTAATCCATTCACTATGGCATGCCTTACAATCTAGGCCCCATCTTTCAATTACCATAATAGGATTTCCCACCCTTAAAAGTTACAGTTAGAATTAAATTTCTAATATATGGACTTTGGAGGACACAATTCAATCAATCCACAGCAGGTGCATTGTGTTCAAAGGCTATAAACCCATCAATTTATAATTATGTGATTGAGAATCATTCCATTTTCTCTTTCTGCTATGGTAGAATATCTATTTTAAAGTGATTTCTGACACTTTTCTCCAAATCCAAACTTAACTCATTACTTTTTTGATTTGTTTGTTGTCTTTGTTCCAGAAGGCCCATCCCATGATTGTGTGTAACCAATCTTGACTTTCATTCTATGGCACAGATCTGCATCTAGGTGTGTTACCAGTTCTTGTCTATGACACTGTTTGAAAAATTTTTACTATTCACCTCTGATAATAATAACAGCAACAACAAAGTTATCATACAACACCTTTCATGATGCTCATCTCCTTTTTGATCTGCCAGTTCATTGGAACTCTATTCAAGTTCACTTAATGTCTAACAAACTGGGAGCAATTAATGCCATTGAATTATTGTAATTCAATCCTTTGTTTAGTTTAATTCCTGTTTTGACAAGAATTATTAATCAGATAAATCATTGCTTCCTTTTAAAATATTCCACAACCTTCTAGATAAATCATTGCTTCCTTTTGAAATATTTCACAACTTTCTGAAATGACCCTATTGCATATTTGCCTTCTTAATATACTACCTAATTTCTGCTGCAATGTTGTAATGTGACACTGCTTTTCTTACATATAAATTTTATAATCTAATTTCAGCATTGTTAAGAATTTTTCCCCTTTTCTCCACTTATCCACTCCAAACTCTGCCTCTTTCCCTACTTCTTGTCTAAGGCTCTAAACAACTGTTCGAATTTGTTCGAGTTTTAACATTAAATTTTTCAGTCCTGCCCAGGAGAGTAGTGGAAACAATGCAGCTCATCAAACAATGGATTTAGTGGGCCTGTTTCTCTTGTGGTCATGTTACCAGTACCCAAATTTCAGCTGCTCTCTGCTCAGAAACAAAAGACTCCTCAGTCCCAAATGGTGGTACCAGGCAGGAAGTTTATTATCAGATGCCTGGGGAAACAGCTAATCTACAACTGCCTCAGAACTTTAGGGTTTCAGGAGGGTATTATATAAGATAAAAATACAAAGGGAGAAGTGTGTTGAAAAATGAAGCGGGGATAGGGTCAGCAACTATGTGCAGATCAGCATGTCTTAATCTCTGACCCTGCGCTCAGTCCTGTGAAGCCTGGAGTCAGACTTCTTGCCTCTGGCTTTGTCTTCTTCCCAGTACACCTGAAACTTCAAACAGGACTGTTAGCTTTGCAAGTTGCTGAGTTATGGCCTTGCTTTATCACTCCTACAAACTGCAGTGACTGTTCATTGTTCAAGCAGAATTCTTTCCTCAGCATTAAGCTCTAACGTGGCTAAGCTTATGCGAAGCTACTATTTGTGATGCTCTATCAGTCTTCCAAGAATCCTATGGATCTAATACTGTCACTATTTGAACCCCTTCAGAATGTTAGTCATCATAATTTATAAGATATTCATAACATTTGCTTTCCATAATCATATTTTTATTTATAGGCCTGTGTATTATCTGATCTTTAATAAAAATATTCAGCAGCAAAAATTAATTTTCAGGAAAGAACGTGTTTTAAGAAATGTCAATGTTCAAAATGCTTCATAGTGACTGATTAATTTCCCATAAGATACTAATTAATTAATTATAACTTTATAATTAATTGAGAAGCCATTAATGGAGAAATCTGGCAGCCATCACCTTAACCAAGTGATCAAAGTTTATATATCCAATGAGGGAATAAATAGATATTATTTAGCTCTGGATATGATGCCCTGAGAAGGACACAATATTGCTTCTTGTATTACCACCAAAAAAGTATAACCTGAATCTAATAATAAGGCAACATCAGACAGACCCAAATGAGGAATATTCTACAAAATAAATGATGTGCATTCTTTGAAATGTCGAGGTGATGGAAGATAAAGCCTTAGAAACTTTTCCATATTAAAAGAGGCATGGAAGGCCAGCCCGTGGCTCACTTGGTAGAGTGCGGTGCTGATAACACCAAGGCCACGGGTTCGGATCCTATATAGGGTTGGCCGGTTTGCTCACTGGCTGAGCGTGGTGCTGACAACACCAAGCCAAGGGTTGAGATCCCCTTACCGGTCATCTTTTAAAAAAAAAAAAAGAAAGAAAAGGAACAGCTGCACCAGTATGGAGCACAGAGAGGGCAGGGGTTAAGGCTGGAGACAGTTGTCGTGGTCTGTGACAGAAAGAGACACCTGAACTAATGTGCTGGCCCTGAGGAGGTGGGTCTG
>NW_007733817.1:37619-50953 GCF_000696425.1 Galeopterus variegatus
CTGGCTACTTCTCTGACCATATCTCACCCCTCTGATGTGTTCATTCAACTCGAGTGACACTCGCCTCCTGTCTGGTCCTTGACTGGGCTTAGCAGGGCATTTTACACTTGCTATTACCTCCAAACCGTCCCCATCTCATTTCCCTGCCATATTTTTCTTCAAAGCACCTACTACCGCTGACAAAAATTCTCTCCTTAGACAAACTTTAGTCAAGCTCCTCTGAGCCCTTTTTTTGACTTGATCTCCACCTTGGGCTTCTGTCTCCATTCTTGCAGAGTCCAGTTTTAGCAAGAATCCTGCTAAATCAGTTTAGAGAGAATCCCTCACCCTCGATACCTGATGAAATTCCTCATTTCCCACCATCCCCCAGATGATGTCTGATTACCCCGGGCTGCCTTCAGCAAGAATCCTGTCAAGTAGATTTAGAAGAATTCCTCCTGCCTTTGATATCTCTTCTTAGTGGTTTTCTACCCACTGACCTTCCTTCCTCAACGCCTGCAAACTGCTCCTTGGCTGTAAATCCCCACTTATTCTTGCTGTATTTGAAGGTGAGCCCAGTTCTATATCGAGGTCTCTTTTTCCCTATTGCAATAGTTCCTAAATGAAAATCTGGTTGTACTGCTTTAACGACTGTCAGGCTCTGTTTTTCTTTAATATCACCTAATATATTTCATAAGTATGCATGTATATATTATCATCCATTTTTGTCCACTACCTCCTCTTGCCCACAATGTAAGCTCAAAGAGTAGGGACTTTGCTGTATCTCCAGTGCCTAGAATAGTGCTTGGAACATAATATGTACTCAAAAATATTTGTTGAATAAGTAGCTTTCTTCCCAATGATGTTATACTTAATGCAAGCTATGGATCACTTTAAGCTTAAAGATCCAACTATTAATTAGCATTTTAAGAAATAGTAATACTTTGTAGTGTAGATTATTTACTTTCTCATAAAACTTCAAGAACCTCAGCATCTTATCCCTTCCTGTCATGATCCCTGACCTTGGCCCTATTTTTGCTGTTACAATCAATGGCAGAGTGTCACCCTGATGGTATTCCTTGCTAGGTGTATTTAGTAGAGAAGTGGTGAAGAGGGAATCCAGAAGAGTCATCTGTCCAGCAAATGCCTACTCTATCCACATCCTGACCACCCATCCCTGAACCCCCACAGGCACCTGAGAAGAGGGGGAGAATGGCTGAGTAGAGGTAACATTTAGCTTCATGGTGGAGCTTGTTTGGTCTTTTTCCTGTGAAATTATCATATTTACACTTGACAGCATTCCTGCCCTCCTCCAACCCCCCTTCATGTTCAGTTTCAAATTTTAAAAACTTATAGGGTTTTATATGCCATTAGATATGACTCCTTTTCCTTCAGGATATTGTGGCAGATTGCATTATTGTCTCCAAATATTCACTCATCCCTTCCCTGCAAGAGGATTAAAGATCCTCACCCATCTGCCATGTGCCTTTCAGTCCCTGGTGCCCTCCCCTGGGGAGGCGTATGCTCTTCCCTGCCCCCAATGACATTGGATTTATCCATGTGACTTGCTGTAGCCAATGGGTTATGAGCCGGAAAAACATACTCCGCACTCTACCAGAAGCTTAAAGAGCCTTTGTGTGTTTGACTTTTGCTCTTTTCCCTCTGCTCCTTCAGCCTGAATGTTAGAATGAGAAGACACTTGCAGCGTAGTGCAGCCAGGCCATAGCACTACAGCCCACCCATAACTGCCAACATTTAATGTGAACAGGAAAGAAACCTCAGTTGCTATAAACTACCGAGATATTTGGGTCATTTGTTAAAACAGCAAACCTGACAAATACTGATATCTTCATACTCATTTTTTCCCCATCATTAGAATTGTAATATTCCTACTTTCCTTATCTCTTTATTTGCCTTTATTTTTCTTCACAGAGGTGTGTTTTTAATAATATTTACTGTATGTTTTTCCGCATTGGAATGTAAGCCCCATAAAGACAGGGATTTTGTGTCTTTTGCTCACTGTAGTGTCCCTAGCACATACAGCAGAGCCTGATACATAGTAAACACTCAGTACATATTTGTTGAATGAATGACTATTCAGACATAATATGTTTTAGGTTTGAAAAAGCATTTAAGCCCATATTTAGAATGAAAAAATAAGATTAGAAGTATGAGTTTTGCCTTTAAGGATGGAAGTAAGCTTCCACTCAGTAAGTTGCTCTCTTTCTAGGAAAAGACTTCAAGCTAACACACTTTTAAAAAATGACACTATTTATTCATTGTTAAGCCACTGACAACAATTTTCCTAGTGTCAATGATATTGTTTTGTATTCCTGTTACATACATTAAGTTGCTCTCTATTATTATTTTGTTTTAACCTCTTTCATAATTGATATAAACAGTATCTCACAAGATATGAAGCAATAACTATTGAAAAAATTAATGATTATTCAAAAATTGTAACAGATGATTTCAATTAGTCAAGAGTAAACTTCCTAAGCTTTTCCCAAAGGTGCTGTATTAGTCCATTTCTGTTGCTTATAACAAAATACTTGGAACTGGGTAATTTATAAGAAAACAAAATTTATTGCTTACAGTTTAGGACACAGGAAAGTACAAAGCAGGGAATATATCTGGAGAGGGCCTTGGTGGTGGCAACAGTGACCCAGCGTCTCACGTGCCAGGAAATGGTGGAGCAGAGAGAGAGCGAACTTCTCATATACTCTGCGTTTAAAGCCCTCAGAACCACACCCTTTGATGGAGTTTGGATGTGTTGTCCCCTCCAAAACTCATGTGGAAATTTGATCTTCAATGTGGCAGTGTTGGAAACTGATTGAGTCATGGGGGGGGGGGCAGATCCCTCATGAATGGATTAATGCTCTCCCTGGGGGAGGAGGGGTAGTGAGTGAGTTCTCACTCTACCAGTTCCCGCAAGAGCCAATTGTTTAAAGGACCCTGGCACCTCCTCTCTCTCTCTCTCTCTTTCTTGCTTCCTGTTGCCATGTGATCTGATTGTACCCACTGGGTGCCTGCTGCTTTTCTGCCATGAGTAGAAGCAGCCTGAGGTCCGTGCCAGATGTAGCTGTCCCAGAATTGTAAGCCAAAAAAACCCCTTTCCTTTAAAAAAAAAAAAAAAAAAAAAAAAAAAAATCACCATTAGTAATCCATTCACTATGGCATGCCTTACAATCTAGGCCCCATCTTTCAATTACCATAATAGGATTTCCCACCCTTAAAAGTTACAGTTAGAATTAAATTTCTAATATATGGACTTTGGAGGACACAATTCAATCAATCCACAGCAGGTGCATTGTGTTCAAAGGCTATAAACCCATCAATTTATAATTATGTGATTGAGAATCATTCCATTTTCTCTTTCTGCTGTGGTAGAATATCTATTTTAAAGTGATTTCTGACACTTTTCTCCAAATCCAAACTTAACTCATTACTTTTTTGATTTGTTTGTTGTCTTTGTTCCAGAAGGCCCATCCCATGATTGTGTGTAACCAATCTTGACTTTCATTCTATGGCACAGATCTGCATCTAGGTGTGTTACCAGTTCTTGTGTATGACACTGTTTGAAAAATTTTTACTATTCACCTCTGATAACAATAATAGCAACAACATACTTATCATACAACACCTTTCATGATGCTCATCTCCTTTTTGATCTGCCAGTTCATTGGAATTCTATTCAAGTTCACTTAATGTCTAACAAACTGGGAGCAATTAATGCCATTGAATTATTGTAATTCAATCCTTTGTTTAGTTTAATTCCTGTTTTGACAAGAATTATTAATTAGATAAATCATTGCTTCCTTTTGAAATATTTCACAACTTTCTGAAATGACCCTATTGCATATTTGCCTTCTTAATATACTACCTAATTTCTGCTGCAATGTTGTAATGTGACACTGCTTTTCTTACATATAAATTTTATAATCTAATTTCAGCATTGTTAAGAATTTTTCCCCTTTTCTCCACTTATCCACTCCAAACTCTGCCTCTTTCCCTACTTCTTGTCTAAGGCTCTAAACAACTGTTCGAATTTGTTCGAGTTTTAACATTAAATTTTTCAGTCCTGCCCAGGAGAGTAGTGGAAACAATGCAGCTCATCAAACAATGGATTTAGTGGGCCTGTTTCTCTTGTGGTCATGTTACCAGTACCCAAATTTCAGCTGCTCTCTGCTCAGAAACAAAAGACTCCTCAGTCCCAAATGGTGGTACCAGGCAGGAAGTTTATTATCAGATGCCTGGGGAAACAGCTAATCTACAACTGCCTCAGAACTTTAGGGTTTCAGGAGGGTATTATATAAGATAAAAATACAAAGGGAGAAGTGTGTTGAAAAATGAAGCGGGGATAGGGTCAGCAACTATGTGCAGATCAGCATGTCTTAATCTCTGACCCTGCGCTCAGTCCTGTGAAGCCTGGAGTCAGACTTCTTGCCTCTGGCTTTGTCTTCTTCCCAGTACACCTGAAACTTCAAACAGGACTGTTAGCTTTGCAAGTTGCTGAGTTATGGCCTTGCTTTATCACTCCTACAAACTGCAGTGACTGTTCATTGTTCAAGCAGAATTCTTTCCTCAGCATTAAGCTCTAACGTGGCTAAGCTTATGCTAAGCTACTATTTGTGATGCTCTATCAGTCTTCCAAGAATCCTATGGGTTTCATACTGTCACTGTTTGAACCCCTTCAGAATGTTAGTCATCATAATTTATAAGATATTCATAACATTTGCTTTCCATAATCATATTTTTATTTATAGGCCTGTGTATTATCTGATCTTTAAAAGTTAATAGAAAAGCATAAAAATGTTCAGCAGCAAACATTAATTTTCAGGAAAGAATCTGTTTTAAGAAATGTCAATGTTCAAAATACTTCATAGTGACTGATTAATTTCCCACAAGATACTAATTAATTAATTATAACTTTATAATTAATTGAGAAACCATTAATGGAGAAATCTGGCAGCCACCACCTTAACCAAGTGATCAAAGTTTATATATCCAATGATGGAATAAATAGATATTACTTAGCTCTGGATATGATGCTCTGAGAAGGACATGATATTGCTTCTTGTATTACCACCAAAAAAGTATAACCTGAATTTAATAATAATGCAACATCAGACAGGCCCAAATGAGGAATATTCTACAAAATAAATGATTTGCATTCTTTAAAATGTCGAGGTGATGGAAGATAAAGCCTTAGAAACTTTTCCATATTAAAAGAGGCATGGAAACTAAATGTAACATGTGAAAAGGATCCTGAATCAAATTTAAATAATTTCCTATAAAGGACATTAATTGGATAATAGGTAAAATTTGAATAAGATTTATAGATTAAATAATGGTACTATATCAATGTTAATTTCATGATTTTGATAATTATGCTGTAATATGTAAGAGAACATCATTTTTAAACAAAAATGCACACTAAAAAGGAGCATTGTGTCTACAACTTACTCAGAAATGGATTTGTGTGTGTTTGTGTGTGTGTGTGTGTGTGTGTACACACAGAGAGAAGGAATGGTAAAGGAAATGTGACAAATAATATTCAAGGAATCAAGAGATATGGATAAAAACAAAAATAAACAGGAATTCTCTTTATCATTTCTATCAGTCTGAAATTGTTTCAAAATTAAAATAAAGTTAGAGGAAAACAAAAAACTTATCATCAAAATAAAGTAAATTCTGTGTCCATGATTTGAGATCCAGCCCAAAACAAGTTGATACTTTAGCTTATGCTGAAAATTATACAACTGCCTTTCTGTATTTGAAAAAATATTACTTTCACAGACATCTTGTGACCTGGAGGACTCAGAATGAGAAATACTGCTTTCACTCATTTGTTGTTATCATCCAAATTAGAATGATTAAAACTCTTGCAGAGTTTTCAGAAGAATTATGCCTCTGCCGAGTTGACTATTTGCTTGAAAATTGCTTTTAATGATATTGCTAATCAAAGACATTCAACGAACTATTTTTTAATTACAATAACCATTAATAAATTTCTTTCTTTTTTTATTTATTAACCTTGTACATGTAACCTTTCTAAGCTCGCTTATTCTAGTAGTTTTTTTTTTGTGTGTGTGTGTGGTATCTTTCAGTCTTTGTTCCTCTGAATGTAATTTTATTCTTTAAAATTATCTCTCTAATCATTGGTTTTCAGTGTCCAGGATTGTGTGTCTTTGTGTTTTATATAACCTTCTAGAGATTTGTTGAACTTCTTGAATCTATGGTTGTTTTCTTTCACTGATTTTAGAAAATTATCAGCTATTAACTCTTCAGATATGTCTTTGTCTCTCTTCTCTCTCTTTTCTCCTTCTGGGACTCCAGTTACATGTGTATTAAACTATTTGATGTCTCACAGCTCTCAAATGTTCTGTTTTCTTTTTTCCACTGTTTTTTACTCTTTATCTTTCAATATGAACAATTTCAATGCTTCAATTTAAAGTTCACTAATTCTTTCCTCAGAGGTATCAGTCAGTCTGCTGATGAATCTGATGAAAGAATTCTTCAACTCTGATATTATGTCTTTTCTTTTTAGAGTTTCCATGGACTTTTTTTGTAGTTTTTATCGCTGCTAAAATTTCCCATTGCTCATACATGTTATCCACCTTTTCTAATAGATTCTTTAACATATTAATCACAGTTATTTTAAAGTTCTTGTGTTAGGGGGCCGGCCCGTGGCTCACTCAGGGGAGTGTGGTGCTGATAACACCAGGGCCATGGGTTCGGATCCCATATAGGGGTGGCCGGTTGGCTCAATGGGTGAGCATGGTGCTGACAACACCAAGTCGGGGGTTAAGATCCCCTTACCGGTCATCTTTTCAAAAAAAAAAAAAAAAAAAAGTTCTTGTGTTAGGGTTCTCCTGAGAAACAGAACCAATAAAATATAGTTATGTAGAAAGAGATTTATTATAAAGGACTAGCTCATGCAATTATGAAAGCTGAAAAGTCCCATGATCTTCCATCTGTAAGCTGGAAACCCAGGAAAGCAGAGTAGTTCCAGTCCAAACCTGAGAGCCTGGAAACAAGGGGAGCCGATGGGGTAAGTCTCAGTCTGAGACCAAAGGCCCAAGAACCAGGAGCATCCATGTCCAAGGGCAGGAGAACATGGATGTCCCAGCTCCAGCAGAGAGAGCAAATTTTCTCTTCCTCTGCTTTTTTGCTCTGTTCAGACCCTAGGCAGGTTGGATGATGTCCCTCTGTATTAGTGAAGGTGATCTTCTTTACTCAGTCTACTGATTCAAATGCTTATCTATTTCAGAAACAACCTCACAGACACACAGACAAATAATGTTTTACACTTACCTGAGCATCCCTTAGCCCAGTCAAGTTGACTCATGAAATTAACTGTCACAGTCCCTATTTGATTTATCCAACAACTAGTTATCTTTGAAGAGAGTTCTATTGATTGTTTTATCTCTTGACAATGGTTTTTTACCCCCCTTGGTTTCTGTGTCTTATAATTTTTTAGTATATACCAGCCATTGTAGATAGAATAATGAGTGTTTATACCTGAGAATGGGTGTGCCTATTCTCTGTCATGCTGTTATTATAGGAGCTTCAATTAATCTAGGAAGGAGTTGAACTTGTTTGGGTTTTATTCCTCCTATTGTTATATTCACTGCACCACAAGCTTCATATTCCACCAAAGGTGGGCTGCTGTTACTTCGTGTGTGGTATTGTGTCTGGGGTGCTGCAGGATTATTCCCAGTACTTCTGTTCCATTCTCTATTTTTATTAGTCATTGCAGGGACTATGCCTCAGTGGGGGGTGGCTATCTCTATGCTCTTGCCCCTCCCCAACAGTAGAGTGTTGGTGTTTGTTACTCATGCTAAGTTTGTAGGGGCAGAAGGATGTTTTTGGCTCTTTTTGGTCCAACCTCTCAGACTTAGACAGACCTGTGAACCTGGATCTGGAGGTGGGACTTTCTTAGCACCCCTGCCCTCTCTTCATGACAGCCAAATGCTAACTTGGGCTCTGCCCCAGCAGTAACAGACCTCTGCTTTGTATTGATGCAGATTCTTAGGCCCAAGAGGATTTTCTTCTCCTCCTTAAGAGCTAATAGGTCTTGTTTCTACCCCTCCCCTACCAGCAGTGGATCTTTGCCTGGGCCCCATGGGTGGGCTATATGAGAAAGGTCCAGGGAAGTAGGCAAAGTTTCCCACCTGTCCCCTGGTAGCAGCTGATCACCAGCATAGCAGCCTGTATGCCTATACCACTAAGGGGGGCTCTCTCCATTTTCCTCTCTGCCCCCAATCTTTCTTTCTGATGAAAGTGCTCAAGGAGCTTACAGCTGATGAGAAAGAACGATATTAATAAATTGTACAAGTAGATATAAAATTATACCTTTGACAAATATTAAGCAAGAGAAACCTGGTGTTATCAGATTGTAAAAGAGGGGGAGGTAACCTCTTCAGGAAGGTCAGGGAAGGTTTCACTGTCCAATGATGATTGACTGAGATGTGAAGGGTACAAGCCAACAAGGAGAGGAGCATTCTCAGCAGCCGAGGATCAGCATGTAAAAAGTGCCTAAGGCAGGGTACTATGACATGTTCCAGGAATTGAAATAAAGCAAGGTCAAGGTTGCAGGGCGGCCCACTGAGTAGGAAGAGAGTGTGAAATGAGGGTAGAGACAGGTGCAAGACCATGATGGGTTTCTTGGCCTTGCTGAAGAGTTGGGTCTTTTTTTTTTTATGTAGTGGGAAGCCGTTGGAGAATTTCAAGTTGGATTTGGTGAGGGTAAGGGAATTATAATTAGATTTGCAAAAAATAATATTTAAACAACGTACTATTCAGATCCTACATATTTTACATGTTAAAGCCTTTGAATGGAGTAAATTTTGTTATGTCTTTAAAGAAAACTTCCTGGAGATAAACCAGGATTTACTAGAAGGGATTACAAATAATGGAATAAGTAATAGTTGAACTACTCAGTAATATGCCAATATTTTGTATTTGGTTACAGGATGGGCATTGGCAAGTGACTTCTCCATACTTATAATAATATAAATTGTAATTTGGAAGAAATTTTAAATTAACTTATTTCATCACATTTAATTACATTCCATTATATTGCAGAATAAATTATGACCAAATATATACTCAAAAACATTTATTACAAGCATATTTACTTTTAAAGGTTTACAAAATATGAAAATTAAGTATCTGTTGGATGCTCATAAGGTGCACAGAATCCAATAAAAACATATCGCAAAATGTAAAGATATTGTTTAGAGATAATGTTTATTTGTTGACTAACAAAAACACTAGTTTCATTTCCTAGTAGTCTGTGACTTTAAAATACATATGACATTTTGCTACTGTTCTTATCTTTCATGTGTTTTGATTTTATCTTCTTTTATCACCAGTTGTCATATCTCCTCTTTCTAGAAAGTTAGTGTATTTGCCTCACCAGGAAATGTCCTCCTACAGCAAAATCAGCTTAAGACTTATCTTTTCATAAATATTTTGCACTTAAGTTTATTTTTTTCTGGCACAACTTAAACTTATTTCAAAATCTGCTTTTATTTATCTTTCCTATATTCATTTTTTAAATGATGAGTAAAATTCAGGAACATCTCTTGTAATAAGAGCATCTTCTCTCTATAATTCTTTTGTAATTTTTTAGTTATGGTGCTTACTTGTATTAAAATATATATGTGTATTTATATATATTTCACTTGTTTACATATTTTTTCACTTGTTTTTAAAGATACTTATGTCCTTATCTTGTTTTCCTCTTTGGAATATAAACTCTTCAAAACACAGACTGTGTATTCATTTTCCTAATTACTCCCCCATAGTTCCAAGCCCAAAGATTCACACGTCGGTGCTCAATTTACATTTAGGAGTGATTACGATGGTGGTTCTTAACTTTTTTCTTTCTGTGACCTGCTTTCAAATAGTAGAATTTTTGGCAATGTAGTAGAAGGAATCAGAAACGTGAAGGAACTTGAAACAAGTCAGCAGTGATTACAGAATAATCACAACTACAATGCATAATAATGTTTTTCAGTATCTATGTGAGCATCCACAGTCACTACATCCTTGAATGCTAAGTCACTGTGTGAATAGAATTGTTTATGGCCCTAAGGGTGTTCAGTTAATTCACTAAGCTTATTTCTTATGGTTTCTTTTATCAGACTGATGTCAAGATACACATCTTACTGGTAGCTAGTTGAATTATTGCTGTGCTGTGTTCCGTTACCTGCTTAACTTAATAAAATATACATATAGGAATGATTATGGTGGTGGTTCTTAATCTTTTTCTTGCTGTGATATGCTTTCAGTTGCTGCAAAAATAAATGTTACATTCTTATTACACTTTGGTAATGTTTCCAGTCAGATAATAAACGCTTGGCAGCAGCATGTTGGATCTGTGTTAGGAGACAGCACTCCATGGGTCTCTCACGTTTCTGCATATCTTGCAAACAGAGGTCCTGCCTGTGTGGTTCCAGATTGTCTTTTGCATATGTTTGTGTAGTAAACAACCTTGGAAGATAAAGATAGTGTCTCCCTCTGGAGCAGGGGATAGATTTATTTATAGTCTATAAAATAAAGATAACATCTCCCTTCAGGGTAAAGGTCAGACAGGTTATAAAAGATTATAAATTATAAAAAAAGATTATAATAAAATTAGAAAAGACTTAGGTTCCCTAAGCTTGGTTAGGATCATTATAAAAGATTTAGGTTCCCTAAGCTTGGTTAGGATCATTATAAAAGATTTAGGTTCCCTAAGCATGGTCGGGATCTCTCTCCTGTTATGCAGCTCACTGTGTTATCACCCGGCCCTCTGCGTGTTACTCTGCAGGAATTGGGGCTCAGAGAACCAGTGGCTGAGAAACCAGAGATGAAGCTGGATGGTGCAGCCTAGAAGTGTGAGCATTAACTAACTCCAACTCTTGTGAGGTGAACTTTAACCAATGGGAAATTGGGGACAGGAGGGAGCTGGACAAATAAATTTCCTTCCTTCCTCCTTCCTATGGACCACTCCAAGTCACTATTTGTCCTGCAGCCCATTGAGAGAAAGCCTGCATGCCAAGTGGATGCACCTGCCCAGTTACCTGCTTTGTGTCTTCACGGATTCTTACATGGTGGCTCCAGGCAGTAAGGTCACTTCGCGTGGCTTCACAACTTTCCTTGTGTCACTTCCTTTTTCTCACCCTCACTGCTCTAGGTTTGCCTTCCCTGATTAAAGTGTCAATGCCTAATCATTGCCTCAACCTCAGTTTTCTTGAGAATCCAGGCTAAGGTAGTGTCTATGTAAAGAAAGAAGACTATAGATTCTAAAAAAGTAAGCAGGTAAACACATGCTCTTGAGAACACACATTCTAGAAGCATAAATAATTTCCTAAAATTTAATATAAATGCTACTGTGCCGGTATGTATGATTTCATAAAACGTAGTAAGGACTTAAATGAAAGCTAATTAGTTCTGGACAGAATGAATGGAGTTGTCACAACAAACTGCAGAAAAGAGGCATGTATTAGTTTTTTAGGGCTGCCGTAAGAAAGTACCATAGAGTGTCTTAAACGACAGAAATTTATTGTCTCACAGTTCTGGAGAGAAGTCCAAGATCAAGGTGTTGGCAGGGTTGGTTCCTTCTGAGGGCAGTGAAGAAAAAAATCTATTTCATGTCTTTCTCCTAGCTTCTGGTGGTGGTGGCAATCCTTGGCATTCTTTGGCTTGTAGATCTCTGCCTTCATCTTCACATGACATTCTCCCTGTGTGGGTGTCTGTGTTCAAATTTCCCCTTTGTATAAGGACACCAGTCATATCGGATTAAGGATCACCTTATTACAGTATGAACCTCACCTTAATTTAACTAATTATATTTGCAATGAAATATTTTTCAAATAAGGTTACATTCTAAGGTAATGGGGTAGGATTTCCACATATGAATTTGGGGGGACACAATTCAACTCATGAAAAAGTGGTACATTTGGGTTAGGTCTCAGAGATTCAATAGGAGTTTACTAGGCTGAGAGTGTATAGTTGAGGTTATGGCACAGCCTGGATGCCACGAATGTGTATGGAGTTCTGGAAAGGCCTGGTTAATTTTAGGAATGACCAGTCATCTAGGATGGCTTTGCCAGTGCAGGGCAAAGAGGAATTGGCTGGAGGTGAGTCTGTTAAAACACGTTGGATGCTTTGCATGTCACAAATGAGGAGTTGACATTTTATTTTGTAGTCAACTATAAGTTACTCAATATTTGCTTAAAATTACTTTTGTCACTTTTTTCCTGATTATAGAAGCAATAGGTGTGTATAATCGAGATGTCAGTAGGGACCTACCACTTAGAGAGTTTAACGTGGCTTGAACTCTGAGTTCACAAGTGTTAATCAGGGCTTCCTCTGATCCCTCCTGAAAAACTTTATGCTTCTTTTCAAGATGAGAAGCCCCATTTCTCCAGTTTCCATTTTTAAAAAACCACCTAGCATTTCATGAGTTTAGAAACCTTATATAAAATTTGAGAGGGTTTGCAGACGGTTGCATGGCAGAACTTGTAATTTTGCCATTTCTATAACTTCATTCCTCCCTCATCTTCCTGGAGCAACAAATTTTTTCTCATTCCTCATGCAGAACAGTTCTGCCCACATTCGGCTCCTTTCAGATCTCGTTTTTCTGCGCCAACCACTCATTCAGGTATTTTTTTTTTCCCAGATAAACATAATTCTCTTCCCATGAGGAATTCTGAGAATAAAATGCTCTCATCTTATTACGTGTGTATTTTTAAAGAACTTAGAAAGCATACCAAGAAAAGTGTTAAAATTATCTGTCCTATTACAAAACTTAACATTTTGGAATCTTTTGTTCCAGCCTTCATTATATTATACAACTGAGCTCATTCTCACATACAGTTTTTTTTTTTTTCATATCCCGCTTTAAAAGTTTTTTTACATTCTATTATGGGAAATTTCCAATGTTGCCAAAATTTATCTGAAAATCTAATTTTTAATGGTTTTATAATATTTTGCCATGTCGGCTGAATCAATTTGCTTAAAGCTTTCCCTATGGTTGGACATTTAGGTTTCCATATTTTTATTGTCCTAAATTATGCTGTGATAAATATTTTGATACATGAATCTTGATCTGCATTTTTTGTTATTACAAAGATAAGAATTTTTCAAGGCTCAAGATGCCTATTGTCAAATTGCTTTTAGAAAAGTTCTTAAACAGGAAAAGTGGCATGTTCAGATACATGATCTTTTACAGATAACTCAGGTGACAGAATTTAGGGAAAAGATAATTCAAACGTGAACTGGACACTGGGTATTGGTAGGATATGGATGTAGAGACGGGGATGAGATTTAGTGGTATTTCTAAAATAGAGTCAAAAGGA
>NW_007733817.1:51226-53349 GCF_000696425.1 Galeopterus variegatus
CAAAAATAACCCTCAGTATCAACTTTAGAAAACAAGTTTTAAGACTATTATACTAATTATTTTTCTACAGGTTGGATTTGAAATGCCATCTCTCATTCACAAAAATACATCGTTACATTTGTTTGAACAGCCCCCCACAGCACTCTTATGTGGAGTATAAGGCACAGGCTTCTAACTCAAAGCTGTTCTCAGGTGCTACTCAACTAAACGGGATTGACTTTGCAGTTAGGGAAGCAACTACTAAACTCATATGAATGGAAAGAACTGTGCTCCCTGCATAATGAGAGATTATTTTGGAAACAGCTGTTAAAAACCATACATGCTATATATATTGTTAAGTCATAAAGAGGTATCAAAATTAAAAGCAAAAACTACAGGGTGAGACTTAACAAAACTACTCAGAGCGCCAAAGGAAGAGAAAATGGGACTAGGCACGGGGCAATATGAAATGAACATGGGAAGCACGAGGATGGGGCCAACAGTGAGTACGTGCTAAAGATACCAGGGGAGAGGATCTGGTGAAGTAGTTGATCTCAGACAAGAGCCTAGGTAAAGACATAAGGGGATAAGAGTTCTAAACCCCACTATGTGCTTAAGGGTCATCCTCTCCTTCCTCAGACTATTTTTCATCACTGTTGATCGATTCCAGCTGCTCGACCCCCCCAGTCTTCATTATCACCATCATCCAGTAGGTCTCCCTCCTCAGCAGAGTCATCTGCACCCCCTTAGAGTCCATCTTCCCATGAGTCTCATCTTTCTTCAGGGAGCTGCTGCTCTGTTCCTCTTTTGACTTATTCTCCATCTCTAATTCTTATTTCTTTCAGATTCTGCTGCCAATTTCAACTCCTTCAGAGTTTACTTTTCATTACATTTATATAAATTCCTTCCTCTGAGATGGCCCTTCTTTCCTGCATGTAGATCAAAAGTCATAATCAAAGCCAAAAAGTTATCCTCTGTCTCAAGTTGGTAATTTGCATCTTTGAGGATGTAGAAACTGGGTAACATCCATCCCAATGCATATGTACTACACAGGAGTCATCGCCTTTGGGCAATCATATTTCTTGAAAGGATGGTAGTTTATTTTAGCTTTTGTCAGATTTCCAACTTTTAGTATTTTTCAGAGAAACCAGAATAATTTTAGACAATAGGGGTTTTATTGGTACATCATGAGACAGAATTTCTTGTAAGCCTTGTGGCTATCATTCTGCACTTTTTAATCATGGCTTTCAAATTATTTTTACAGGTATTAATAAATCTTGTTCATATTCCTGTGAGAAAGGGGCGCTTCAGAAACTGGGTAGAAAATGACATCGTCATTAATCTATTGCTCCTAATACTTTTGTTACAGACGCATTCTTCACGATCACAATACTTAAGCCATCTGACTTCACGATTACCACAATGTAAGGCATGCCCTGCAAGAAATCATTTAATTAAGAGGCTACTGGTGATATCCGAAACAACATATATCTATATTTTAAAGAAAATCCAGTACCACTGATACTTATTAGGAAATCGGATCTAACGTGTCATCTTACGATATAAATTCTACGTTCAGTTTTGAGGTCACCTACACCAATAAGAAAATGTACACTTAAGAAGTCAGGTTTTATCCCCACCCAATGTCTGGGCCAGAGAGCACTGTGTGGCAGCAAGAAAAACACACACAGGTATGAGCCGGGGGGAGGCGAAGCATGAGGTTGGCATCCTGGTGTTGATTCTCCCGGGGATAAACATAGCCCAGGCGAGGTGCAGAGGCCGTGAGGGACCTACAAGTCGCTTCCCGGGCGAGGACGCCCAGCAGCAGGAGCCAGGGATCGCCGAGGGTCCGCCTGGGGCCTGGGCGGATTCGTGAGGACGCGGCCATAGCGGCTCGGGAAGCGGATTGGAGGTCGCAGGAAAGCGACGCCGCGAGAGCAGCGCTAGGGCTGTGACCCCGGGAGCGCCCGGACTTTTCAAGGCTCGGGGCGGGGCGGGGTGCGGAGGGGGCGGGGCCACGCGAGGCCGCGCGCTCGCCGCTCGGCTAGGCTCGGGGACGCGCGGCGCGCACCCGCTAGGCTGTGGTGACGAGGCCGGGGCGGGTTGCGAGCGCCGCAGGTGACCCGCGGCGGGTGCGCGGGCGG